>NC_059269.1:19021128-19033628 GCF_017591435.1 Portunus trituberculatus
GGGAAAAAAGTTAAACACAAAGGAGCTTAAAATTCTGGCTTCCTTGGCCAAAAACATGTTACAACTCAGGTATAAGAAGGCAGAGAGAAAACTGGGTGCCTTTCTTCTCTCCATCTCTTTATATCTGTCTTGTCCACAATGATCTTGACTTGCATTCTTAAACGTTGTGTTCTCTCATCCTAACTACTTCCAAAGGCTTCTCATTTCCAGAGTGATTCACATTGGTATCTTTCCTGTAGAATGAGTAGAATTCTTATCAAACTATCTTATATACACCTTTGAAAACCGTAATGACTCCCAGCACAGGTTGTTCAAGGTTGAGGTAAGACGTGGAAATGTGTCAGACTTTGAGCTTTTTTTGTTCCTATATGCACGGTTCTTGGTTCAGGCATAGAGAGGTGGAGGTGCTGTAGTAGGGGTGGAGATTGAGAGAGGAAAGTTGAAGTTGTTACGACACAGAAAGTTTGGCTACAGTGGTCAATACTCCTTAATTATGTACACTTGATATTAAGGCAACACACACACACACACACACACACACACACACACACACACACACACACACACACACACACATATTCTCTCTCTCTCTCTCTCTCTCTCTCTCTCTCTCTCTCTCTCTCTCTCTCTCTCTCTCTCTCTCTCTCTCTCTCTCTCTCTCTCTCTCTCTCTCTCTCTCTCTCTTCCAATTTTATTTTCTCTCATTTCTTCATGTCCATTCTTTCATTAATACAGAAACTTAGGAAAAATACACGAATATATAAAAGAAGAAGATAAAAAACAATATAAAACTTGCAGTACTTTGAAGACGCTGAACACAATACGATAAAGATATTACCGTCTTTGTAGAGAGCTCATTGTTATTATATCACACGCCTAACACGCTGCTCACGGCTTTATACTAATGCCATTTGTCCTGTATCACTCGACTATTGGCCAAAATTGCTTCGTCAACTATTTACCGATGCTATATGTCTATAAATACTTCCTTCCTTCACATTTTTTCTTAATAATTAATCACACTGGGACATATTTTCTTATTCAAACATGGCACTAACAAGGAATTGCACTTAGCATTGTTTAGCGACGTCGTGTTGATGTTGCATGTTGCTATAAGTGTTTATATATAGCGGTTTCATGCACCGTATACCACAAACAGAGCAGCGAGGAATGCTAAGTTGGATATAGCATGCACAGAAGATCACTTGTCATTTCTCATACGTTATCTGTATAAAGTGACTGTCATGATTGATTTATGTCTCCTCATAGGTTTTGATCTGGTGAAATAGTTGTTTGCGTGAACGTGACGGGTCCGCTGATTCCCGTAACAACTGAGTCAATGATTAATCTTCCATCACTCAAGTTTTTACCATTATTGCTTTATCAAGTGTTCAGCAATACTACTTAAGCCTCCATCATTCAAATAACACTCTTCTAACAGTTTTATCAATGATGCTTCAATGAAAGTTCGCATCCCTATCACATTATACCAAACTTCTCTATTCACCTGCGACGCGTCTTAGATCTTCCACTGCTAGAGCCGTCCTGTGTTATCGTTCAGAGCACCGTTAGAAAATAATGATAAAACTGCTTCCATAGTACACAGAAAAAGAGAAGGAGAAATTTGATGTTGATTTTGTCTCATTTAAAGACTATCTATATAAGAGATTGCTCAAAAATAACAATGAGAACAACGACAGCAACGTGAACAACAACAATAACAACAATAATAATGATGATAATAATAACAATGATAATAATAATAATAATAATAATAATAATAATAATAATAATAATAATAATAATAATAATAATAATAATAATAATAATGATAATAATAATAATAATAATAATGATAATGTTTGCAGGGTCACACTGAAAAAAAGAAAGAAATTTTATCTTAGCGCAATTTTTAAGAAGTTGCAGTACAGATGCTACAAAAGATAAGAGGAAACGATTCAGCTGTGCAAGCCAACATACTCCACGTCTCGCAACAACAACAACAACAACAACAACAACAGCAACAACAACAACAACAACAACAACAACAACAACAACAACAACAACAACAACAACAACAACAACAACAATAACAACAAAATAACAACAAAAGCAAAAACAGCAACAGAAACAAAACAATAACAACAACAGCAATAAACAACAACAACAACAACAACAACAACACGAGTACCATCGGGAAAGACTGCTGTGGATAGGAACCAGTTTTCAAGGTAATAAGGATGATAAGATATAGACAAACCCTCTATTCCTATTGACTGGCAGTAGTAGTGTAAGTAATTGGAATGCTTAACCCTTTCAGTGCTGTGACACATTTTTCACCTTGAGTTTTGTGTACAATTAAACCATTTCCCTGACATTAACAAGGGTCTATGGAGGTCAGAAGATTAATGGCCACAGTCTTTACTATTTTAATCCCCACATGAGTTTCTGAAGCTGTATAAATTCACCAGAATGAATATGGAAATGCACCATGGTACTGAAGAGATTAAGAGGGCTTCCATGATTCTAGTGACAGTTTGACAAGGATTCTACATCATTAGCAAGATAAAAGAAAAAGGAAAAAAAATACACACATGAGAACGTAATCAATTATCTCTACTGCCTTTGAAAACAGTCATTACACAAGAGGATAAGAAAATAAGAGAAGCTGCAAGAAGCCATTAAGTCAACAAGTCGCAGTGTATGTGAAACGAAGCTCCCCATATCCAGCAATCACCCTCATCCATAAATCCATCTAATCTTCTTTTTAAAGCTCCTAAATTGAAGTTTCGGTACCCATTTAACTTCATTACCGAGTCTATTCCATTGGTAGTACATGCATTTAAATCTAGAGAAAATAATCTTTGAGAATTCGGAAAGAACTAAGATATTTGAAAGCCGAGTGGTGAAATATAACATGTTTAAAGTTGATGCAAGGGTAGCACAATAGTGAGGAAGACAAAAGTGGTGTGAAAATATACCATGATTAGCGTTTAGTGTGAAATTAAGCGTGACTTTGCGGGATGACTGGTAAGGTGTGTGTGTGTGTGTGTGTGTGTGTGTGTGTGTGTGTGTGTGTGTGTGTGTGTGTGTGTGTGTGTGTGTGTGTGTGTGTTGTGAGACAGAAACAACGGACTACTACATATTAAACTACACAATATACAAAAACTTTATAATGAAAAGATTAATTACTTAGACACCACAAAACTTTCCTTATCATGTTCTCTTTCCTTCAGAGCATCGAAGTTACCGCAGCTGTTCGATGGAAATGACACACACACACACACACACACACACACACACACACACACACACACACACACACACTTGCAAAATTTCTCTCTGTAATTTGAATAATGTCTTGATAAACTTCTGCCATATCTCTTAGCCAATTCAATATATGAGATTTATCGAGGGATTAAATTAAGGACATTTTAAGCTTCATAATATATAAAACCTTCGCCATTGAGCTGTTAAAAGTGAAGTGATTTGTTGTGGTTATTTAAGGAATTTTTTTACAGTTTTTTTGTTGATCTACAGAGAGAGAGAGAGAGAGAGAGAGAGTAGTAGTAATCTAATTTCTTACAATGACAAGATGATAACATTAAACATCGCATCCAACATTTCTGAAGAGCCTCCATGACATACCACACACATACACACAGACACACATCCACGAGAGGGACTGGACCAAGGAAGGTAAGGAGACCGATGGAATTTCCTCCCTATTACGTCATTACGCAACGAGAAACCAACCACCTGCATGTAAGATTCCAGTCAACCGCAGCACCACGCAATACACTTTACGGTCTTGTCAACGCCTCCTCTCTCTCTCTCTCTCTCTCTGAATTTCTTACTGCTTCTCGTTTATCGTTATTTTCATGTAGTTTTGGCTTATTATGATTATTATTTTTTTAGGGCAGACACTTAAGTGGATTTATTTAGTTTCGTTCTTTTTTGTTGCCCTTAGCCAGTGTTCCTATTATATACACAAAGTAAATGAATAAATAGATCGACTGCTCTTTCCTCTTTATGCAAGGTGAACTCTGGTCAAGGACAGTAAACGTTATATGAAAAAAAGGTCCAATGAAAGCATCCGGTCCAATAGAGTTGAGTAAAAAGGAAAGAAAAGAGTTTAACAAAATACGAGAAGTGTTTTAGTGTCTTCCTAAACATGTGTGGTTCTCCTCTACTGCAGTTCATTGCTTCTTCTCTACGGCCCCTTCTCCCATATTTCGCCCACCAGTTAACCAGCATAGTCAGATTTTCAAGCCTTCTTTACTGTTAACTCTGTATCTCCCTGCTACATGCATTAAATGTTGCCTATGATTTAAACTCTTTCAGGAGGGAGGCTTCAAAACACTTCTCATAATCTTAAATATTTTCTTATCTTTAGTTATTTTTATCTACTCTTATATCATTTACTTGTTCTATAGCATGTGATTTGATATAATTCTGTGTAACGTAGACGATTTCACAAGGACTACGCGACTTACTTTACACTTGCACGATAAAAGTCATGCAGTCTTTCTATCCTCTACACACGAACTGGAAAACTATATCGCATCTTCTGTCTCAAACCACTCGCACCTCTGTCTCCCCACCGTCAGTGAATCGCGTCAGTCCTCAACGCGGTAATCTCAATGCGTCTGATGATTGAAAACTAGCGTCGATGGGTCAGCTGATACATTAATGCCGTTTTTTACTTTTGTGATCTTTACTCTATCTGTAGTGCATTTCATTTCTTTTATAATTGAGGATGGAGACTCGAAAGTTCTCTCTTGATTCACTCTATTTATCTGTAATACATTTCATTTCGTTCATAGTTGCGGATGGAGACTCGAAAGTTCTCTTGATTCACTCTATCTGTAGTACATTTCGTTTCGTTTATAATTGTAGATGGAGACTCAAAAGTTCTCTCTTGATTCACTTTATCTGTAGTATACATTTCATTCCGTTTATAGTTGTGTGTATAAATCCGCCACGCTCATTGTTGTCGTTTCGGATCGTGTTTTGAAAATCTTTTAGTCCCTCTAGACTAGAGTCTATGATTTTCAAAGGCTACAGGGATGAAAAGCTATTCTTTCCTGTATATTTCCTGTAATTGGAGTAAAAACTTCGTTAAACTATCATTAATATCATGAGGTTACTTATGAAAACCCGAAGTAACTTTCATGATAGTCTGCATGTTGAATGTTAAAGAGGGGAAGACAAAATGTTTAAGAATATACATGCAGGTACAAGTTATGCATATGATTTTTGAATGAAATGTTTGCTGCTTTTTATTCAACTTTCTACGAGAAATGAGTTCAGGAAGCATCGACGCAGCTATATATATATCCAAACTTACCTTTTCAGATCGTATCGCAAGTCATGGAAAGACACAGTAAAGTCGGTGAGTGAATGTATGTTAGCTGCTCCTTATTAACCTTTCTGCGAGACGAGTTAAGTTCAGAAAGCATCAAGACACCCACAGCAATCAAACTAAGTACTCTTCCTGATGCCAATTTCTCGATTTTATACATAATTTAAAACCCTCTGACTGTTATGGATTCTCCTCAAGGTTAGATAAACATGAAAGTGCAAATTTAGACTGAGAGCTGAATTGAAGGACACCACTGCTAGAGGAGCCGAGTAGTTAAAAACCTTCTATACTGGGTGTAGTTATGTATCAAAGGAAAAAAAAAATTAATCAAATCTTAAGAGTGCATGAAAAAAGAAAGATAGAAACTGAGAACTATTGGGAAAGTTTTGTCAGTGGTATATGTGTTCAGTGAAGATGTGGACATGTCACTCATAGATGCTCATACTTTTAACAGCATTCAAACGACTATAAAGAGCGACGAACACACAGACTCCTCGAATACTTAACATCATGTAAAGCGGCGTCCACCACACTAGAGGTTGTGTTGTGCGTCATTCTCAAGACTCACGATGGGGGATGGGGGATGCTTAGGTGCTTAGGATTTGTTCTGGTACCTGTGTGTGTGTGTGTGTGTGTGTGTGTGTGTGTGTGTGTGTGTGTGTGTGTGTGTGTGTGTGTGTGTGTGTGTGTGTGTGTGTGTGTGTGTGTGTGTGTGTGTGTGTGTGTTTGAAGCTTGGTGTTTATTGAAATGAAGGACAACTACAAACTGTTACTTAAAGCATATTACAGTAATGTGGAAAAAAAGTTCACAGTAGCAGTTCATATGTCCAGTATAATATCACACGTGTTTTTCTTTTCCATACTGGGTTTTCCATTTACTGCTGGGTCAGGGGAATGATTGTGTTCCACCCTTACCTCCTTAAGGCTTAACAGTGACAGATTCTTAAATTCACCTAGCCAAATTCCCCCATGGATAGGTGACACCATCATCTCCTGACACAACACATGAACAATGAGACAACTTAACACTTGAGGTATTAAATATGTGTGTGTGTGTGTGTGTGTGTGTGTGTGTGTGTGTGTGTGTGTGTGTGTGTGTGTGTGTGTGCTTTCCGTTTTTCCACTCGTTTTCATTGTCCTTGGCCAGTCTTTCTTATGTAGAGAAGACAAAAGATGATACACAAAAGCCGATTATCAGTTTCCAACATCCCGTGACATAACTTCATTTAAGAGGGAGGTTCAGAGATATTTAACTCTATTTAGCTCTATCGGACCTGCAAGGGAACTAGCAACTAAGTGGTTTTTTTTTTTTTTCTTGTTTTATGTTGCCCTTGATCAGCTTTCCTCTCTTACAAGAATGAAAGTGTTAGAAATTAAATGCATGCAAGTTTTCTTTAAATGAATGTTCTCAAGACAAATAAAAATAAAAAGAAGAACAATTAAGAACATTATTATATTTTTTCATTCTGTTTTGTTTCCCTTTATTTTTATGTCTATTTTTTTTCAACACGAACTATCTCTCTCTCTCTCTCTCTCTCTCTCTCTCTCTCTCTCTCTCTCTCTCTCTCTCTCTCTCTCTCTCTCTCTCTCTCTCTCTCTCTCTCTCGATAAGGAGACAGGAAAGGGATACAGCTTAACATTAAACAGATTAGTACAACCACATTAGAGGTTTTTCCACATTTTTGTAACAGAGAGAGAGAGAGAGAGAGAGAGAGAGAGAGAGAGAGAGAGATTATTACCCTTCTTATCACTTGACGCCGAAATCTCTCTCTCTCTTTCTCTCTCTCTCTCTCTCTCTCTCTCTCTCTCTCTCTCTCTCTCTCTCTCTCTGCCCTGTCACCAGATGTTACGTAACACACAGTATAATACAATAGAAAGCTCTGGAATTCCCCGCCTTGTCTGTCCCCACTCTCTGCCTTTCCATGTCGCGAACTATTTATAGAGAGGAGTGTCAAGGCGCCTATACAGAACTAGGATAAGATGGTCTCTGCTTGGGAAACATCTTATTCTGCCTTCTTCTTTATTTCTCGCTCATTCTTTATCTGCCTCTGTATTTTCTAAGAGCGACAGTTTGAGAAGGGTTTTTTTTTCTATGTTTTTTTTTTCATTTTATCTTTGGTTTTATTTGATTTATTTTTTTCTTTCTTAGCGTGTCAGTAATTTACGTGGATGAGTTGATGGGAAATTGTAGCCTATAATTTACATAACCCAATATTTCACACACGTTAATGTTTTATTTTCTGCAAGTGTTTTCCTTCTTCTTCTTCTTTTTTTCGAGTATAAGGGAAGCTAGCCAAAAATAATATAGGTTTCAAAGTAAAAAATAATAAGAAAGATAATCCACACAAGGCATTGCTCGCTCTTTTCCAAGTAAACAGCGAAACAAGTGAATAATGTAATTAGACAAAAGAAGATAAACTGGATAAGGGGAAAAAATGGTTCAGCTAACGATAGGAAATTAAGTGAATAACCGGTTAACTAAATTGGTAAATGAAAAAAAAAGTACAAAAAAATTATATTGATTCCCGCTTTCGTAAAAAAAAAAAAAAAAAGGAAAAAAGAAAAGAAAAAAAGAAAAAGAAAAGAAAATAGAATAAAGCAAATTTCAAACCAAATGCATGAATAAATTAATTCAATCCCACAAATGTCTTAGTATTCAGTCACGATCATTTCGAAAAAGTTCTTAAAGGAGAGAGAACACAGTTTATGAATACAGGTTTGCATGTTCCTTGATCCCTTTCTTCTGCAACTCTCATCTCTGCCTCATCAACCACCCTCCTCGATGTAACAGCACTGACACTCTCTATCCAGTATCTCCGCCAGCACACATTATACACTGCAACCATATTATAAAATACTTTTGCACGGCACCTCCACTCTGTTCTAAAGGCTCTCGTTGATATATGCATTAGTGATTTAAGTTAGGTGGGTTTACAATTCTAGCGATAGGTTAACCCTTTCATTGCTATACGAAAGAATCAATACCAAAAACCACCAGAAGCAATGAATGAAATCTCTTAAAAGCATCTATAAGAAAAAGATTGAAAAGAAAATATTTTGCAATTTCTACCCAGTTTAAAGATTGAAGTCAGCTATAAAGATGCGTCAATTGAGTAAAGAAGCATTGTATTAAATAGCTTTCAAAGAATTACCAAGATTTCTGCATAACTGATAGAATAAACATTCTCAAGAACTCGGCTTGTCGTTTTTGTATACCCTTTGGAATATAATTGCATATGATGAGATAGTCAAGCGTTTCTGAATATGCTTATAATCTTTCACATAATATTCTCAGACCATTGTTTTTCTGGGCATGTGTGTGTGTGTGTGTGTGTGTGTGTGTGTGTGTGTGTGTGTGTGTGTGTGTGTGTGTGTGTGTGTGTGTGTGTGTGTGAATTATATCAAACACTTCTATTCTATGAGTGTTTAAAATTTGATATCTTTGACAGAAGAGGCCACGTGTTTAACTCAGAGAGGTGGGAAGCGTATAGATTAAGTGTATCTGTCTATAAACATGTCGCTCTATGGTTGGAAGTGTGGTTCATTTCCAGGTTTATATTTATTATATTTCTTCTTTAGTACTCCTTGTAAGATTTCTGAGAAGCCCCTGAATAGTCCCTGCAGTATTTTTCGCTTCGCCTGTCTTTCTATCTATCTATGTATCTCTTTTTCTTTCTCGTTCGTGTGCTTGTTGTTCTTTTTTCTTCCTCTTCTCCTCCATCTTATTCTCCCCATCTTCATTCCGAAATGCTTAATCAAATCCAGAGTCTTTGAATGGCTAAACTGCATGTCGCCACGCTATCTCAAATACTTGAAGAAGAAGGTTCTATATAAGAAATGGTGCTGTCTTCATTGCTCATAAGACATCAGTCAATTTCAAGTAGACAAGGTTGAAAAAGCGATACCATGGTTCTTCTTTTTTTATTATTTTATGTACTGTACGACCGGCACTGGTTTAAGGCAAAAGAACAAAAGAAGAATGAAGATAAAACGAAAAAAAAAAAAAAAAAGGAACTCATTGGCGCCAATCTCTAAAGAAAGCTCAAAGGATCGTACAAAATAGGAAGATAACTGCATGTCTTGTATATATGCATGCATGAATGATAAAAAAAAAAAAATGCGATATATAAACAGGGCATTAAAAATATGTAGTGTAAACTAATAAACACATAATGAATGATGCCATGGGTAAGGAAATCAGACACTTTCTTTTAGTCATTCCATCACCTGGCTGACTTCATAGTAATGGGCAAGGGAGCAGAAGAGGAGCATCACAGGAGGTCAACTTTATAGACGGAAGCAATTAACAACCTTATTTCTATACGCTTTCAGTCGCAGTGAGAAGTCGAGCATAACATTCCACTGTGCTTTGTATTCTTCGTCAATCTGAAGTTATCTGTTCCATTTAGAATCTATCAATAATTGGGCTTTGCAAGTGCTTTTCTGATCAGTACATGGTAGTACAACAGTGAATGTATACGACTGTTCCTCTCTGTTCTGTAGGTCTTTAAGGAGAATGTTTGATGTTTACTTCAAGACTTGGTACACGTGCACGAGGAGCAGTAATGTCACTGATCACTCGAGGTATTAAGTGTACTGGTGGTATAAAGAGTGAGGACAAGAGGGCATCATCTAAAAATCAATTACCTCTCCAGTCAGACTCAACACTACTGCTGGGTTAGTGTCAGGGGCAGGGCAGTGACTCTAAGTGTGCCCGGAATGTGTTGGTAGGAATTCGGTTTACTTGAGTGGCACTGGGTTTGGCCAGACAATGTAGAATGATAATTGAGAATGACAAACATACAAGTAAATGACCATAGCCTCTAGCCAATCTTCCACAAACCTTGACTTTCTCTCTCTCTCTCTCTCTCTCTCTCTCTCTTATTTGACATCAGCATCATGATGTCATGCGGCGTGTGTCTGGCATCAAGTGGGTATATATAACCCGAGGCCGCCGCCTTCCCTTTCCCTCCATTCTGATAAATTTTCTGCAAGACTGATTATCAGATCAAAGAAGCTCTACCTCACCAGAATCATCATGGAGGCACAATGTGACGGCACGGGTGCACATGGTAAGCGGTGCGGTGGAGGAAGGCTGTGTGGTGGCTGGCATGGGAGAGGGTGCATGGGAGGCAGTGTGCCGAGGCGTGGCTGGGGAATTAATGAGTTGCTCCACAGAGCCTCACACACGCATTACTTCCATTCTAACCTTATGAAATATGATATGTTTTATACAGCAGCTGATTTCGGTTTTAATTAGTGAAAGCAAGCTACAAATGACTCGAGACTTCCCTTCCCTGCCCAGGTGACCTCCAGCTGTGCAAAACCACCTGAAGGCGACCCACCACCTGTGCCGGTGACGCCTTGAGCAACACTCAAGAACCTTAAGGGCCGCCCCTTCACCCACTCTTGACTGCATCGCCAGAGGTCAGAGGGTATTGCAGAGGTCACGGGCATGACGCAGTGGCCTCCCCTCCCCTCCTCCATGGTGGCTGGCAGAGGTCATCCAGCCGGGACACACGTGATTCTATGCTCCTGATTAAGCTTCCTCTCCCCTCCCCCACGCTCATCCCCCTTCTTGTGGGGTGAGACCCCCGTCGCCCCAGGTGGGTAGACCCCCCCTTCCTGCAGGCTTGTAATGAGGCCGGGTCGGGCGGTGTCCAACCATTGGCTCGTGCAGTGTCGTCTCTTGCCAATCATCCTCGCTCCATTGTGGCGGCGGCCCGCTGCCAGGCCGCTACACGTACGCCCGCCCTGGTTGCCTGGCACCCCGCCGGTGCCACGCCGCCCATCATGAACTCAACAGCGTCACATCATAGAGGCGGCCACTGCTCCGCTGTCGCTGGCTTGCGCCCATCAGCCCGCTACGGTCGGGTTGCGCGCTCCTGCCTCAATTATCAGCCAGTTCGGCCGACTCCACTTCCCCCTTCGCCCTTGCTGGTGAGATGCCATTGGTCGAGACTAACACGCATGCGCACTGAATGCTCCGCCACAAAGAAAGACCGGGAACATGAAATAACGGCATATAAGAAAGAGGAAAGAAGAACCAACAAAGAGAAGTTCAGTGAACCCTGACAGATCCAAGGGCCTCTCCCTCCTGCAGGAGCATTTGCCGTCCTGATGTCGTAGCCTGCTGTGAAGTCGCAATCAACACGACCGTCCTCAAATTCTAACTCAAGGCCGCCCATACACCGCCCTCACACATCTACTCATAGCTCAGACTCACTCTCCCTAGGCCTCATGGAAGGCAAACACATCTAAGTATTAGGTTCTGCGGAGCCATGTCTTCTCCCTCAACTAACAGAACCCAGCTGACGCGAAATTAAATGTTCGTCAAAATGCTCCTTGAGAGGGCGGAAAGTTGGCGAAATAAGCTCCGCTAACAGTCCCCGGCAGCGCCTGGGTGTTTGCGAGGGGAGGTACTGACGGAAAGCGGCGCCTGGCTGCACCTCAGCTGGTGCTTTCTCTGCCACAAGTTCGCAACAAAAAGTTCACTTCATATCCTGGAGTGGGGAACTGAAAGCAAGGTGCCTCTCATGGGAGAAACCATCACTGGTAGTTTTACAACTGCTTGCATTGCTTGCATTTAAGTTACGAAGTAAACAACGATAAAAAATAAATAAAAAGACTGAGAGGTGACACTCGAGAAAGAACTCTGGATGAATAATGATGCATAGGAGTATTTCTAAAAGCACACATGATTATTTTTATTATTACCAATGGAAACCCAAAAAGTAAATATTGCCTCTGGAGTCTGAGTTGGCAACACTTATTTTCAGAAGCACTCGCGTTCATATCACTTCGTCCACGTTTCTTAAAGTATCAGCCACATCCCTATCACTATTATCACCACCATTCCCCCCTCCCCCTCCAATCACAGGCAGCGTCCACCACCACCACTACCACTGTCACCTACAACCACAGCCACCACCACTCTTTTTAACTATTGACTAACCTGAACTATCACTACAACTATTCTTTCTCTTACTCCTGTGCTAACTTCCACCTCCTCCTTCTCCAACGCACTGCCATCACCATTACTTCTCTCCTTCCTAACCTCCCCTACCACCTCAGTCACTCCGACCACAATCACCATTTCTGCTGGTATTACTTTACTATTACTAGTATCATTACC
>NC_059269.1:19048628-19053628 GCF_017591435.1 Portunus trituberculatus
ATATATATATATATATATATATATATATATATATACACACCATGTTGGTTTTTCATGGGAATTTATGGACTAAAGGAGGTATCTCTTTCAGGTACCTCCTATCTGAAAGCCCATCCGCTAGGGAACCGTTACCCCGAAGAAGCCCTTCCTACACTCCGACCGTGGCCAGAATTTGAACTTATACACTTGGAGACGCCTCAGACCCCAAAGCGCGCGCGGTTCCATTGTTTATATAGTAGAGAATAATGTTAACTCCTATCGTTTACCTTTGATTGTTAATCACGACCTTCAATATCAAAGGTATTAACTAGAAATGTAGAGAAAATAAGAAAAGAAAAATCCCTTGATATTTGATTTTTCATTTTTGTGAGTTTTTTTCACAGATGCAACATATTTTTTTCCATTGTTTAGTGTCTTCCCTCAATATCAGCAAATCTGAGAACTTCAAATTGAGAGAAAAGACAAAATCTAGTAGAAGTAAATTTTGGTATCACTTCAAATCAATTGTTTTTCTTCCTATTACAGCTGCAGTGCTCCATTATTCAGTAGGCTAAGTATGTACATGAACGAACGTGTAATTATTGCTTTATGCTGCAATCAAATACTCAAGGAATCTGGAATCTTCTTCCCTTGCCACGCAATATCATCAGTTTCCAAAATTTTCTAAATATATTTTCAAAACTTTTTTTTAAGTTATCTACTTTTACTTTTATTCCTTTTAAGATAAGTCTATTGAGTCCTAGTCCTAAATTTCATATGGAATATTCCTACACCTTAGTTAAGAATATTTACTTTATCTCCATTCCATTTATTCTGCTAATGCCTTTAAAAACCTCATCCAAACTTGAGGTACTTCAGTACTTCATTTTACAACTATCTGAAATTTATTATTTTAAAATTTCTTCTTTATTACAGATTTGCTCACCATCCAATAGTTGAATTACCTTCTATGTATAATGCTTCCTGTATTAATCATGGTTGGATTCTATTTAATCTACAGAAGATCCTCCAAACAATCACTTTAAAAGAATGTATCCATAACATTCAACCTTCAGGTATTTTCCTGAAGAAAGTGCTAATAGTTTGTAATTCACTGCTCGTTCTGGAATGCACAGCCTACCTGAGAGACTGGCCAAATAAAATAAGACTCAACAGTAACAATTTATTAAGCATTATAAAGCCCATTCAACAATGTACATTTCCACAAGATAAAAAACAGTAAACTATCTCCATTCCAGTAGTCAACTAGCTACTAAATACCTTCACAAAAATAGAGCTTTGATATACTACTAATCATCATACACTGTATTAATTCTTCAAGATTTTCTGAACCGAAACACTATCATTATAAAATCTACATATGTCACATTACCTAAGTCACATCATTATCACAACAATCATTTTGGTCTTTGTGGAATTGGACCTGCCAAGTTTTGTAATCTTAATCTTATGTGGAATGAATCTATTCAGGAATGTGTTCTTTACTTTTTCATAGTAGGAGAGTCCTGACTACTCTTTTTTCAATCTTTTAAATCTGAATTGCAAATTGAGAAAATTAAGCTAGTGTGTGTATATATGTATGCGTGCAGAAGAGTGATAAATCAGGCTCTGTACTAAAATCAATATCATGCAAGGCCATTTCTGAAATGAACCAGAGAAATCATAACAACCTCTCAAGACAATGCCAGTTACCTTACAATAGACACAACAATACTGTATACTTCAACCTAATTACCATTTGCAAGTAGTTAATCAAAAACTAAAATTTTAGTTATCAAGGTGTTGTATATGTAATTCATCAATGGTAATCAGATACCATATACATACACCAATATCAATCAATGCCTCACAAGCCATATGCTCCACCAACAGTTCTGAGAAGACACTGAATTAAATTTCTGGGTAGAACTGAGGTCTGTACTCAGAAACATTGCTCTCTCATTAAGAGTATTTTCAAAGACCACAGAATGATTAGCTAAGTATTTAAGAGCATTTCTCATGTTAATAATATGTACTTAGAAATCTTGTTAGTACATAACTAAAACCATAACACCATAAAGAACTCACATTACTTCCACCAAAACCTTTGGAATGCAGTGGATCTATGGCAAAACAAAATGTTTCGGAAAATGGTCCTGAATCTGATGTACATTTTGGCTATGTACTACTATGCTTAATGAACAAGAGGATAAAATCAGATTAGTGTGAAGTTTACGATACATTTGCAACCTTAAGTAACATTAAAACACACACAGAGAGAGAGAGAGAGAGAGAGAGAGAGAGAGAGAGAGAGAGAGAGAGAGAGAGAGAGAGAGAGAGAGAGAGAGAGAGAGAGAGAGAGAGAGAGAGAGAGAGAGAGAGAGAGAGAGAGAGAGAGAGAGAAGAACATTAAAATCTGGATTCAAAGCAAAGGAGAAGAAATTAACTTGATCTTCAGGAGGATGGAGTAAAAATAGTGTGGAGATTATGGTACATTTTTAACCTTAGGCAATACCAACCAAATATATGAAAAGAATTCGTGCTTAAAAAAGTCTTCCCATAATGGACACAGAAACAATTTGAGTAACAGTTTTATCTTCACATAAAACTAGAGGTTTGTTTATTGTTTTGCTGTTGCTGCAAATATGTTAGATGCCTAAAAAGCATGAATGAATAATGAGGTATGCATATTTACCTCATTCTGAGGAGAGTTTACATAAACATTATGAATTGCCTTACTTTATATAAGTGAAACTTGTGCAGTTCTTAAAGATATGAGATATGATACTTCAATAAGAAAATAATAAAGAATATCTTATTCTCCTTTATAATTTCAGCAATGTGCAATATAAAATGCTGTACTTCTCATTTCACATTAAGTACTTAAAATTTCCATGTATACCATACAGACATAGCTTATGGTCACCTACTTTCTGGCTGTAATGTGATGTTAGTATGTAACAGTTCTTGAAGTTATCTTACATATCCATGAACAACTCAAACTATGACGCTTAAACTCAACTAATCCATCTATAGTTATTGTACATTCCATCATTTACTGCACCTGATTGGGATTAGTTGGAAAAAAAAAATAAGGTTGTAAACATATCATAGGTCAATGTACTGGACATATCAGCCTGTGCATAACGGAGGAAACTAACCTGTGTGCTCAATGTCTGCCAGTTTTATCTTTTGTTGTACTAGCTGGATATGAATGGTGGATATAAGGGTAACAATTGTAAGGGAATTTACTGTATCTTATTTCTAAATCATAGAGAGCAAGTTTTACTTACCACCTTACTTACTTACCAACCAAATCTTAAACCATTTTACAAAAATATTCACCAGGTATTTTAATCATAATATTATAGCTAAAGATAATCTTCAAGCAAACTAAAATTCTGAAATTCAAATGGCATTCATTGCATTCAAAAATATTTGTAAAACCATCATATGGCTAATGTAGTTGTCATTATGTACACTTCATTACCATAAAAAATAAATAAATAAATAAATAAAAATAAAATAAGATAAAAAAATTGCACTACTTGTTGAACACACAGACTGTCCCCTCTCTTAGTCTGCTGAAGTGAGTTGTTTAGGAGAAGGACTCCATCATGTGGTCATCAATCATTTTGCGATGTACTGTCCAGAGATCCTGCAAGACACACAGGCAATGTTACTTTGCTGATTCACAAAGTTATTTTGAGAACTATCAAAATTTTCACTTATTACAAGAGTATTTTTTTCAAGCATACATTTTCACTTGCATCAATGAGCTTCTGGCTTCATTTTTGGTAATTTCTTAAATACTACTGTAGTCATTCATACACAACTACAAAAACAGGTGCACCACTACTAAGTCCACTTCTGTCGGCATCTTAATTAATGAAGGTTACATGCACTTTTCCCTAAACCAACAACTGAACATGTAACAACAAACAAAAACACACTTCCCAAATACACAAAACAAATACTTATCACAAATAAGATTACTAAATATTGGAAAATCTACACATTCACACATAATTATATACAATACAATACTCAACTCAAATACAGAAATACTTTTCTTTTTACAAAACACATTATTCTTCCTTTAAACTAAACTAAAATAACTCTCTATCTATATCTGAAGTCTGTTCTTAAAGAACTCCCATTAAAGGGAAGACTGAGAAATAAAATATCCATTAATACTTTGCCTTGCATATTCTGATCCCATTAATTCCTGCACTTGTATACCATGATCCAATTAATCCCTGGCCTTGTATACTCAGATCCTATTAATTTATGGACTTGCATACTCTAATTTAATTAATTCCTGGGCTTATATACTATGATTCCATTAATTCTTTGCCTTGTGTATTCTGCTTCTTTAAGAACTTTCTGTATCATTATTATATTTTTACTTACATTCCTGACACTATTAACATTGACATCAGCTACTTCATTCACTTCTTTCTCTGGTATAAGCAAAAACTTGTTGGAAATCTTTTTCTTTCATCTACTATGTATGAAATTGTTTAAACTTTCTTAATTTCTTACATATCATAATAAATTACTAAATGTTTTGAAATAGTTGTCAAAGGTCACAAAACATTCCTACAATTTGATGTCATATCCCACAATAAACAGACTCCACACTCCTACATCTTCACCCTCCTTTCCCTGACTCTACTTACTTCCTATCCTGTTACTTTTATCTCCTACCTCATTTTCATTTATACCACTCCTTTTAACTGAAATATCCTTCACTATAACTTACTCTCCCAATAGCTATGCATCATGGTTGCTACTGGTACCCTGATAAAGTGGAGAAAAAAAAAAAAAATTGGCCAGAGCTTGAAAACAGGCTCTGCAGTTTTTATGCTCAATTTCTTTTTGACACTTACCTTAATGCAGGTAATTTTTGCAAGCATGTTTTATTTTTGTTAGATAAGCCTCATTAGTAACAATACTGCTAATAGAATAAAAAGAAAAAAAATTACCTGATAAGACTCATTTCATTAAAGAGAGTAAAA
>NC_059269.1:19063628-19211128 GCF_017591435.1 Portunus trituberculatus
ATATGAAAGAAGTAAGTAGTAAATGTTAACACTTGAAATGTGTCTAAACATGATGAGAAAACCCAAGCAAAGGTGTTGGGGTTGACTAGGTTATACTTGTATGTACCATGATGGCCATGATGAACTGACTGATAAGATGTCCTGTACCTTTGTTGACTGTCCTGCCAGTGGAGTTTTATCACTGACAATTCCCACTCATGGCTTAAACTATCATTACACTGTGCGACACCAATGCCTTCAAAGATAAATATGTGGTTCTCAAAACTGTTGTTAGCTTTCGAATTTCTGTCCTTGGTTGTCATTTTGGTGTGAGGTGCTTTGTGCAATCCCATGAGAGTTTTTGATCTTAATGCATTTCTTGGTGTTAGGACATACTGACAGGTACAAACCAGCACATAAATACTGCGTATAGAAGTAGCGATAAATTTGCGGTTTTAACCAATACTCCTCCCTCCCCTTGAACGTACCATACGGTAAAACTAACCTATATGTTGTAACCTGAACATCCTCCCTGTTGTACCCTAACTACAGTAAATCTATTATCAATTTCCGATAGGGTAAATTGTAGGTAAAAATGCTCCGAACTGTGAGATGTAGACCTGGCAAAGGGTTTTAGAATTACACACGGTGTACACCATTCTACTTATACTTTTGTCTATTTCTTTCAACACGATCCAGCAAATGATGAAGGCTGCAGGGGAGCCGCCAGCGTGGCGCCGGCACAGCAACTGTTCACCTCACCTCTGCACAGCAGACGTGCACATAGCCACAGCTACATACACATTTACACACGAATTATGCTGTGGCTGCAATGACTCTTTTAACTTATCTCAGACGGAAGGAATCTCTCTCTATCAGATACTAACATTTCCTTACATACCTTGAACTTATCACTCCTGCAAAGACAACCACGGCAAGTGCTGATATGAAGACTCGTAACCACAGCAGCTGCATAGACCAGCCAGCAACTCACTGTCGCTGATAGCGGGAGTAGGCGAGTAACACCGAGGGCCGAGGCCCCGGAGACACGCAAGCCGAACGATAACTTCCAGCAACTTTGTCTCTTTCCCTATTTGTTCGTGATATAATTTCGGTTCACATTGTTTTTTATTTTTTTATTTCCACCTACTTTGATAATTTCTTTATTCATTCGTGATTCTATAATAACTTGAATTATTCTTAAAAAGATTCTGGGCTCAATATGAACGTTTGATTTATTTTCATGCACTCTACAGTATACTGTTTCCAAGGGTTCTCAAACTTTTTTTGGTCTGCGACTTGCTACTTTTTTACTTCAATGTAGTCGTAATCCCCTCCCCAACAACAACTCATTTCTGACAATCACTATAACGTATTTCCATGTCTCCGTGTATTTGCTTGCTTTTATATGTATGCATGTTTGTTTGTATGTATGTATGTGCATGTATGTATGTAAGTGCATGTATGCATGTATGTGTATGTACGTATGTATGTATGTATGTAGTATGAATGTATGCCTATGCACGTACAGTACCTACATATGTATGTATCATTATATGCATGTACAGTACACGTAAGTTTACATGGATCTCTCTCTCTCTCTCTCTCTCTCTCTCTCTCTCTCTATATATATATATATATATATATATATATATATATATATATATATATATATATATATATATATATATATATATATGTGTGTGTGTGTGTGTGTGTGTGTGTGTGTGTGTGTGTGTGTGTGTGTGTGTGAAAAATGTAACTTCACAAAGGTAAGTCCACGGTCCATGCAGATATACATCTGTATATCTGGACCGTGGGTAAGGTCTATCTGAAAGGCGTCGGTATGTTCATTGCGGTCTTTGGGTAATCCTTCATGGACATTCTTCTGTCACTGATATTCAAAACTTATCCAGTATTGTCGACTCAAACTTCATGCGTCAGGTTCGATCACTCGAAATTTCAAGCATTCCATCGATTTAGATCTAGATTTGATGATAATTCCGGTAGCAGTGAACAGTTATCGTATTCAATCGTGTCGCTGTAAAGTTGTTTTTTTTTTTTAAGTAATTTTTGAAGTGTTCGAAGGAGCTTTGAAGGTGAGTAGCAATGGATCCTCTCATGTTATCCAACATGAGTGCAGTTCATTCTCTTCAGCGAATTCTTCAACATATCACTCTTCAGATCTCACAGCCCATCGTTCCAGCCTCCTTCTGAATACATTTACTTCATCAGGCATTGTCAAAATATTTGTGTTTTGGCCTTATATTGACAAGTTCAGAACATTCAGTTTTTTTTTCATATATGCTTGCAAGATATGTAAGTTTTGCTAGCCATACGGAGTCACACAAATGAGAAGAGAGTATGAACCCACATTCAAGAAGATAGAGCCGAACTTCATCCCTCATCTGATACAGGCGTGTGAAAACTTTACTTCGGGAGAGCCATCTCTGACTCGGGCAATAAAGCCTCGTAGTCCGAACCCATCTCCTTACACAATGTGTGGCAAACAATCTGGCGTACAGTGACCGTGACTTTATGAAATTGACTGTTTTAATTGCAGTTTCAAGAACACTGTTGAGTTCTAGAACAAGAGCCTGACTGGTAAGATCTTACCGATGAATAATACAATGAATGAAATTCATATTAGGAGCCACATACAAGATTTAATTTTTCTTAATCCTTTCCTTTTATCCAGCATTGCCCCAGCACCATCTGCGCATACCGACACACCGATCCCGCGGCGATCCCATCTCACGTACAAATGCCTAACTGTGAAAATAGCAAAACATGAAATTTTCCATCAACACTGTACATATCTTATGAATACGAGTAACTGAGCAGAATTTGAAATGTTAGTCGACTCATCAACCTGCAAAGTATAGCTGCCTCACATTCTTCACTCTGTCAATTAGTTGACACCGAATGTCATCTGCAATGTCATGAATACGCCTCCATTCTTTTTAATTCTTCCTGATATTTTCGGCGCTTGGATGATTTCTCACACTGGTACGTTTCTGTGTTATGACCTTCATGGCTCTCATTCCCACTTGATGTGCTTGGTTGCTCGGAATAAGCATCATCGGATGTTTCAGTGATGTCTGTTGATGTGTTCTTGCTTGTAGCTCTACGAATTAGCCACCGTTCCATGGCGCAGGTTAAAGAATAACACTGTCACGAGAGTAGAGTTACACGAGTCTTGCAAACTGATACTGATGGCCCTCTCACCATTCTTTTACTGAGTGCATAACTGTATGTGTCACGTGCAACTCCACGAATAACTCTAAAATGAAATGTTCTGAAGTGAGGACACACATTACAAAATAGTAACTATATATTAATTTTATTATCAATATATATAAATATATATCAATAAGTGCGGCGTACTTTATACTGCAAAAAAACGAAAAACAAAACAAAACATGCATGCATGAGAAAGTATGCATACATAACGTGACTGTGATGTATTATTGGACATCGGACACATCGGACACATCGACCACTGTACTGACAGACGGAGGAGGGAAGACGAGGGGTTGCTCGATCTCGATTGCGACCCCATATAATTATTTCGCGACCCCTCTGGGGAACGCGATCCCACTTTGAGAATTCTAAACTTGGGATTCTCAACCTTTTTTTCTCGTTAAAAACTCCCTGAGTTATAAGACCATCTATCCAAACCCCTAGTAATCTGACATCGAACAAAATGTTAATTTAATGACTTGAGACTAACTCAATATGCAATGGTACTACAAAGATATTATTAGATCAGCCATCTAAGTACGCCTGGAAGTCTTGTGAATCCTTGAGGATTCCCGAACCCCAGGTTCTAAACTACTATTACTACTACTACTACTACTACTACTACTACTACTACTACTACTACTACTACTACTACTATATACTATTATACTACTACTTTATTGTACAACTAATACAAAGGAGGTTGAAGGAGACATCCCAATCTACCATAACCTCCTTGAGAAATCCCACGGTAGCCTTAAGATCAAGATCAAAATAAAAATGAATAGATAATTCTTCTTTCGTTTCATCGTTAATTATGATCTAAATATGATAATGATGTATTCATGTTGTAAATGTATTACAAATATTGAAAGGATTGGTTCAGGGTAGTGTTTACTGTGTTGTTTATGTTGCGTCATGTGGCCGCCGCAAGCAGCAGCAGCTGTGTACGTAGGGTGAGTGATTGTGTAGACTGCTGCAGCAGGCTGGCTGGGTGCAAGGTTGATAGGGTATTTTGCATCACTTGGATAGCAAGGGTAGTTGATGCTACAAGGAAAGTTAGGTGAGGGAGAAGTGAGAGGCGCGAAAGTAGTGACGGATGCGCTGGTGTGATGCAATGCTAAGCCACATGCCACCCAGAAGACGAACACTGCACCAGTCTGGCCACATGTTTATTACCATAGTTGGCTACATGCTGGTCTAACAAGTGGAAGAAATTACCTGTGAAATACTGGTAAAGCTGAAGTCTCTTGGTAAGTTGAACTAAGTTCGCCATTCCCCTGAACATAATGTTAGTTAAAGTATGGAGAATGAAGAGCCGAGTTATGATATGTGTGAAGAACTGATGGATGCAAGTAGGGTGTATCAATGTTTTAGTAAAAATTTCAGTGCAATGTTTGTGAAAAAAAAGGGTAAAAGTCAAGAATAGGACCTCCTCCTTTTCCTGCTTCCCCCAACTCTTGCTCCAGCAGGCTTGGGGCACTGTGGGGAATCGGGGATTTTAGGGGGGGGAGCCAAAAGAGGCGAAATATGGCGATCCGAAAAAAAATTCGAAGAACAAAAAAAGCCGTTTTTAACGAAAAAATAGGAAAATTTGCTAACCTAACCTAATCAAAACTAACCTAACCTAACCTAACCTAACCTAACCTAACCTAACCTAACCTAACCTAACCTAACCTAACCTAACCTAACCTAACCTTAACAAACCTAACTATATTTCAAAACAAATGCAAATAACCCAAGGTCACAATCCATACACCTGTCTGCCGCCATATTAGAAATCACTGGCTGGAGCGTGGCTTGCTGCAACTTGCTGGACTTAAGAAAAACTCGCCGAACACCGCATATTCCTAGACTTATTGCAGCGTTATTATTCATTTGCGGCAGGTAGTGTACTTACTGAAAATGTTGTAAATAGTAAGAACAAATCATCTAGAGTTTATTGTATGAAACTGTAATAACCAACCAAATCATCGTGGACTTAGATTCTGCAGGCACTGGAATATTCATTCAATTACTACAGCCTTACAAAAGCTGTCCCCACATTAAAAACATCACAGACATGTTGTATAGTAAGTACTTTATCATCTTGCAGGCTTGTTTTAATGATTAGAAAGGAGGTCCTATTCATGACTTTTACCAAAAAAAGTTAGTGTTGCATTGGCCAGGCAGGGTGTGGAAGGGTATAGCATGGGTGTTCAAGTAACCAACAGTCACACTGGCATCACTTTGCTTCAAGTTTTGATGTTTGCCTTTTCTGTTTATTTTAGATTTTAAATATCTAGCATTACATTTGTAATACTGAAGTATAGAGGCAAATATTCTCCCAACCCTTAGAGTTTTAGACTTATGGCCATAACATCAATATTCCCCTTCCCCATCCTGCCTTATTCCTCACCTATAGCACTGGAACAGGTTTGAACAACCCCATCCCCTTTCTATACTTCAGGTTCACCATGGTGGCCAAGATTAACCTGTAAGAGGTCAGCACTGATTTACCTCCGAATACTCGTTCAGGTCACCAAAAATTTCACTTTTTTTTTTTATTCCATATAACTCAAAATGGGCATAGAAAAGTAAAAATAAGAGTTAAAGCTCGAAATTGTCATTTTTTTATGTCCAGCTGGAGCTTTAAATTTACCTCGCTCAGTGATGCTGCCAGACACACAACTTCTGAATAAGGCTTTTTAAATCGTTTTATCGATATTTTTCTCCTACGAGACATGTGTATAATGGTTACATATTCATAAATTAACCCATGTTTTATGAAATGAAAAAAAAAAAAAATATTTGTAAGTACTGTAAATATAATGTAAAAAAATAATTTGCTCAGTTTACCACAAAATATTGTTTATTATTATTTCTTTCAGTATCTAAGCTTTTTAGTATTGCAACAGGGTGTGATATTCTTCAAAACAAGGCTCAATGCATAGAGCTACATCACATTCATGACAATAATAACAATTCACTCCATTTTTTTTTGAGTCACGCTAAGGCTAGGCAGCAGGGAGGGGTGGGGGAGGGGGATGACTAACCCATGTCAGAATGACAGGAAACTGTGCTGATATATGCTAGACACTTCAAAGAACATAAATATTGTAAGCTGGAGGGAATTTCAAACGCATGGAAACCGAGAAAGGGGCGAACGTACTTGTACGTGATTGACCATAGATAGTAAGCAAAGACATGTACGTGGTTGACCTCTTACGGGTTAATGTTGGTAGCCCCTTCAAACCAATTATTCTTAGAAATGAGACAATGAATCCATTCTGTACTTACTTTTCACTATTATACATGAAATAATGTAAATGCATAAAGTGACCTACAGGTAGCTAAGTAGGAAATGAAAAATTCAGAGGTAGCTATGTTGCAGGCCATGAAGACCACTCGTTGGGATCCCAGGCCTGCTGGGCCTGCTGATATGAATTGCCAGTTATGCTACATTGAGGATGGAAATGTAGCTTACTGGTATGAGTTGCCAGTTACACATTTCTGTTTCAATGTTACCTTGTTTTATAAGGGATGATATTACCATGCTGGGCAGGAAAGGCTAGAAGGCAGTGTTTTTGTCTTTATATATATAATATAGTGCAATGGTTCCCAACCTGTGGTACGTGTACCAATAGTGGTACGTGAAGGTCATCTAGGTGGTACATGAATACTTTCAGGATCATATGCAATTTTTAGTAAATTGTATTAATTAGTTTCTCAGAAAAATGATTATTGCCTTATATAAGTTACTCTGGGTTTGATCAGCTCGTGGAGAAGAAACGGATACATTAAATTGAGTTGTGTTCCTTGTTGTTAGTTCATTTGTGTGTTCTAGTTGTGATAAATTGATATTTGTTGGAATTGAGTATTTCTAGAACCAAATGGTATGTGGGGATTATACAGGACCTCTAAGTGGTACTTGCTTAGGAAAAGCATGTTTTTTATTTATTTATTTTTTTTTATGTTGTGGCCTGTAGCACCTGTAGGTTTTACTTGAAGAGTATGGGAAGTGCTGTTCAGCTTCCACCCATTAGTGGCAAAGGCAATTTTGTTTATAGTGGTATCCATATTAGGACCCAAGTGCATATTTAGTATAACTACCTAGAACCTGGCTATCATGGTGACATGGAGGTAACTTGAAACCACTCGACAAATGGCAAAGCATCAAGATGGTACGTGGTGGGATTTGAACCTATGTGTGGGTGACTGCCTGATTCCACGCTCACCACCACCTACCACTGGTATAAAGATTTTTTTTTTTTTTTTTTTTTTTTTACGGTAAGGCCTTAGCGCCTGTAGGCACACTTGAAGAGTGTATGGGAAGCGCTGTTCAGCTTCCGCCCATTAGTGGCGCAGGCAATTTTATTTATAGTGGTACCCATATTAGGGCCCATGTCACCGCCAAGATCATCGTGAGTGTAACCACCTAGAACCTGGGTATCATGGTGATATGTAGGTAACTTTAAACCACTCGACAAATGGCAAAGTGTTTTTAAGGCTGTACGTGGTGGGATTCGAACCTATGCATGGACGTCTGCCTGATCCCACGCTCACCACCTTATCCACTATGTGTGTGGAACCATGCTTATATGCTGTTGATGAAAGTGTAGCGTGTTAGTGGGTGCGCTCATGAAATTGTTTATTTTCAGAAAGTTGTTGGAAATGCGCTAGTATGACAGCACCTTAAGACTTGAATCGTTCAGTCAAGAGACTAAGGAACAGCAGTTATCCCCAGTACTGGTGGCAGAGATGTTTGCCCTATGGTTAGGTGGTTAAATGTTGAATTATAACTCTTGAGTTTGAGCGATTCAGATCTAAAACTGTACTTTTCAGTCAGGATCAAGATTGTGAAACCTAGATTCTGTAATTGTCTTTTAAGTATGGGTGTAAGATTTTGTAGTGAAAGTGTTGCATAGTAACAAACTTGTATTTATTATGTCAGCTTAGAACATACAATGAGCTCTTTCCCTGTAATTGAAGGAATTTTTTCATAAATCAATTGAAAAGGTGTAATTCTTTACATAATGCTACTTTCTCTTTTTGCATTTTGTATGATACGGTTTAAGTAAAGTAAATGTGTTTCATGCTATCTTTAATTTCCAGATGTAGCAGAGAATGCTTTACTTCTGCCCCACTTGTGCCAACCTCCTGATTGTGGAGGAAAGTCCACAGGTTAGTGCAGTGTTTCTAAGCAACAAAGAACATATATACCTTGCCTGAAAAATAATCCTCTTTAAATTCTGAATATTAGTTAGTAATACTCCAAATATTTACTCAGGTTTAAGATGAATACAGTACTTAGAGGAAGCAGGAACACTATAGTAACAAAGCAGAAATGTTAACAAAAATCAAGTGAATATGAAATAAGAGTGGCGACAGATATTTTATGGTATTTAAGTGAAATTGTTTATTGCTGAATAAAAGAAATACAATACCTTTATGTTAACCACTCTCATTGATTAATTTTTTATTAATTTTCTTATGAACATTACCTTAATACCTGGTTATTCCTTTAGGGCATGCGATTTTCTTGTGTTACCTGCCCCTATGTCTTCCCCATCAAGAGGTGTGTCTCCTACAAGATCTATCCCAAACTAAAGGCTCTGGATGATGTTCTCGGAGGTGCTGCTGCCTGGAAGAATGTAGATTCCACTGATGAGCCGTGTCCCAAGTGTTCCCACCCAAGAGCTTATTTCATGCAGGTGCAGACAAGATCTGCTGATGAACCAATGACCCTCTTTTATAAGTGTTGTGCCCCAGCGTGTGGTCATCGGTGGAAGGAATAAGACTATAAATGCTTAAAAAGTTGTGGACTATACTAAGAACAGTGTTATCTTCTGCTGGTGACATCCGTACTTTAGTTTTTATGAAGTTGTTATCTGTAATTCATAGATCAGTGAGGCGGATGAGTAGTACTATAGTGGATTGGTTAACTATTGATACTCCAATGAATAATGTTGTGCAAGTATTGGAGGGGCCTTCAGTTGCCTGTCATGCCAAGAGAGCTGCTACTGCACTAGTCTCGGGCCATGTGATTGCTCTACCTACAGACACACTGTATGGAATTGCTGCCTTAGCCCAGAACAATACAGCTGTAGAGAATATTTACAAGATAAAGAAACGTAATTCAACAAAACCACTTGCCATCTGTGTGGCGGAAGTAGCGGATGTGTACCACTGGGGAAAAGTCACTGTACCTCACTCACTTCTGAACTCCTTATTGCCTGGCCCAGTTACATTAATATTCCAGCGTACTTCCCTGCTCAATTCTGCTTTGAATCCTGGAACAGACCTGGTTGGCATCCGTATACCTGATGAAGAATTTATCAGAACAGTGGTAAGATACTGTGGGTCACCAATAGCCTTGACAAGTGCCAATATAAGCACAAAGGATAGTCCTCTGTGTGTGGAAGAGTTCAGTGAGCTTTGGGACAAACTTCACTGTGTGTATGATAGTGGTCGCATTGGTGAACAGACAGAATGTAGAGAGGGTTCTACAATAATTGATCTCTCTCAAACTGGATCCTACAGACTTGTTCGTAGAGGTATTGCTTATGAGCACACTACTAAAGTGCTACAGGAGTTTAAACTGACCTTGATAGATTAACATTCATTTCTGTTGTAATTAAGTTAACTTCTTTCCAAATTATTATTATTACTATTTGATGAAAACATGTTCACTCATCGCCTGAAACGTGAGAAAAGGGAAGCTGCCATCTGTAGTTCCCTGGTGACACGGCTCAAGGAAGCTGTACAAAGTGTGCTTCAACCTGGAGGGACCACAAGCAACTCAGGACCAAGGTATTCACCAAGTGTATCCCATGGACCAGTCTTAGGGCATTCAGACAACACTAATGTTCTCTGCAATGTCCTGGAAGCCATCTTTATTCATGGCCTGCGAGATTCCTTCAGTGAGAAGATGTCAGTTCTGCTTGGAGCTGATCCTGACCGAATGCCTGTCCCAAACTTCTGGCCAGTCATTCTGATAATTAGTCACAGGGACTCAATTGAACAGGTGATTATTACTTCATGCCTCTATACCTCCTCCTCCTCCTCCTCCTCCTCCTCCTCCTCCTCCTCCTCCTCCTCCTCCTCCTCCTCCTCCTCCTCCTCCTCCTCCTCCTCATCTCCTCTCATCTTACCTTTTCTACTCTTTTCTTCTTCTTCTTCTTCTCTCTCTTATCTTCTCTCCTATTTTCTTTTTAATTTCTATTCTCTTCTTTTCTTTTATTTCTCTTTTCTCTTATCTTCTCTCTATTTTCTTTTTAATTTCTATTCTCTTCTTTTCTTTTATTTCCTTTTCTTTTTCCTCTCTTCTTTCCTCTCCTCTCCTCTCCTCTTCTCTTCTCTTCTCTTCTCTCTCTCTTCTCTTCTCTTCTCTTCTCTTCTCTTCTCTTCTCTTCTCTTCTCTTCTCTTCTCTCCTCTCCTCTCCTCTCCTCTCCTCTCCTCTCGTCTCCTTTAGTGACTTGATCTTGAAATAAACTAAGTATATGATATTCATACTATTGATGATTCTTATGTGTGTAAAGCTATAAGTGTAATTCAGAGAATGTTTATTGAAGATATGATATCGTATGTACCGTTGGAGATCTTATTAGCTTATATATATCCTTGCTTTTTCAACAGGTCAATGAACTGTCATTCATTAGCAGTGAGGTGGGAAGAAGCCGGGCTTGGGTTCGTTTAGCTCTCAACAATGGCCAGATCTTCAGTTACCTGAGTGTCTTACTGCAGGACTCTCACACTCTGAAGGACTACTACAAGTGAGTGCCAACTAGGAAAAGGAACTGGGCCATTTATATATATATATATATATATATATATATATATATATATATATATATATATATATATATATATATATATATATATATATATATTGTTAACATCCTTTGAGTGAGGCCTTGTGTAATTCATCAAAAGAATCTGGGATACAGTGTTGATGTGACTGGCTAGCCAAAGTTCCATTGTTCAGGAATGTTTAAGAAAAGTTGGATTATTGTTTGGTAGAATGTTAGCTTTACCTTTATCCGTTAAAACCACTGGAAATATGTAAGATTGTGAATGAAGAGATGGTAAGGTGAAAACTGTACATTTATAAGTGTGCATGAGTCTTTCCTCTAACAATGCTATGTAAATGTTTCCATGAAATTGAGATAGATCCAAGAACTCCTTGTATTGGAGTTGAGGAGGCAGATGGTATTGAAAGAAAAGTATAAGAAAAAGCTATACCTATGATATGTAGGTTAATTGGTGGTTTCTATTGAATACAGGAGTAGAAGTTGCAAGTGGAAGTACTATCAAGAGGCTGAAGACAGTGAGTAGGTCAAAGCACACTCGAGTCAAGACCTTGAGGAAGATTAGTGAAGGCTCAGTAAAAATATGCAAATTTAGGAGCTTGATTTTATTACTGCATTCTTTTGGGGAAGTGATTCTGCAGTTGTTGATTTTATTATGAAATTTTGATGGTATGGCAATGAGGGTTTGTATATATATATATATATATATATATATATATATATATATATATATATATATATATATATATATATATATATATATATATATAATGGCCAACCATGCATATATAGGAAAAAGATTAAGATAATTGTATAATTGGAATGATTTTTTACTCTCATTTAGAAGGCAAAATTAAACTTTCTAAATGTTTTATTTTGTTTGGTAGGACTACAGCATTCCTGAGGGATCCTGAAAGAGCAGATATCACATTGGGTGTATTGCAACCCCTGGCTTCCCTTACCTTCAGTTTGGCCACCAATGCTGCTGTGCTCAACACTTGGACTCAAACACCATTGGTTCTAGCTGGGATATGGACACCTAGCATTCAGGTGAGACTGAAATGAATTGAATATGACATCCATTGATATATCTCATCATTCTTTTTTGCCAATTGGTATTGTGTTACAACCATAAGGATCCATACATTGGAAATGTTGTTTATTGTACCTGGTTTCCTGGTTTATTACCTTCTTATGTCTTTTCAGTCATCTTGTAAACTTGTGTATAGCTAAAGAATGAACAAATTTCCATGCATGGCTTAGTCATGTTGTGTTGGTAAGGTTTGGGTTAGTGAATTCCAATCCCACTTTACAAATCAAAGTGAAAGAAGTAATGGAAGTGTGTCTGAAGTCTTGTGTAGTGATTCTCAGATAATGTGAAATTGAGATGTTACCCTCAGCCTAATTGATAATAGTCATAAGTTCATAGTAATGAAATACTCATGGTAGAAACTGATAATCTTTTCCAGGGTATGATATCTGATCCAGTTCTGGCAGCAACAGATGTGGCAAGCACAGTGCATGATGTCCAAACTCATGGTGTGGGTATTCCTTTTGTCTCAACTCCAATCAGTGACCACATGTTTGACATGATCATTGGGGGCACACCAGAAACTAGTTTTATCAGTGACTATATGGAAAAAAGTGAAGCAGATACAGCAAAGCATGAAGACGAAAGTTCTATCAAAACCAAAGAAATTTTGCAAGACACCAAGTCTAATTTGATTGAAACAAGCAAGGAAAAGAAAAGGGAAATATCTCCCACCATTGAACAAGACTCTGAAGACAGCAGCCAAAGAAAACAGGAAAATGTCCTCCCTGATAACCAAATCAATCAGCTAGAAACTTCTATCTCAAGCACAGACACTGACAGAGTGTTTGGGAGGGAGTGGAGCATTGACTCTATGTCGCACAGCACAATTGAAACGGCTCCAGAGTACAATAGATTGTTCTCAGATTTAGAGGGCCTTGGTGGATTCCCTTCTGTGCCAGGCCTGGTAGTGCCTGACTTAGACCTCTCACCATCCTCCACTCCAAGTGAAGAAGTTTCTAATGAGGTATGTAAAGATAATTAGTTTATACTTACTAACCACAGTAGAAATCTTCATTATCTATTTAATCATCATCACTGCAAAACTAGTGTACTGGGTGACAAAGATTTCTTTCTATTTTCTCCTCTCATATCTGGTTGCATGTTGTTTTCTTATTACATATGAATGACCTTATTATTTTTTCTCTCACTACTTTGTTTCTTATCTGCCATAAATACATGTCTTGTCCTTGAGTTGTCATACGTTTTACCAGCCTAACTTCTGTCTTATTTTTTATTGTGTACAGGTATATGCATTTAATATAATGATTAACATTAATGTTTTCAGTAGCATTTTATTGTTAATACTTCACATTTTTTATATTTTTTCTTTAACACTTCACATGTTCACCATTTTTTTTATTCCATAGGATCATTATTTTCATGAGGCTGGTTGCATGTGACATGTGGTCAACTTTTTTTTATATTTTACAATTTTGAAGCTTTCAAATCCCTTTTTATACTGAAACTGAGATTTGTTATTTTGTTAAGTCTACGTACATAGTTGTGTTCAGCTGGTTGCACTAGTTTCCTCTTGATTCTCTTGATGGCACCGTATCATCTTGCAGGAAACATCAAATTTTCTTTTCTTGCTGTCTATTTTTCTTCAAAGTCTTGGTGTTTTCACAAATTTTGCACTGAGCCAAACATTCTTATTCAGCAAAATTTTTGTTAGATTTTTACAAAATACATATGACCTATCAAGATTTTGTGTTGCCTCTGTAGGGCGAATGAAAGCTCTTCTAGCAACTTTTGTATTGATGTGATGATATCCCTAACATTTCCTTTCTTATGTTCACAATTAAACTGGCATGGCATCATCTTTTTGGTTCCAATATCTCTGTCTTTTTTTTTAGGAAGTGTTGCACAAACTTTTCTCCATCACCCTTAACCAGTCTCCTTAATACAGGGTGGGGCGCGGATACTTCCTGATTTGAGAATGAAATTAAAACCTGTTCACACTTCACAATTCTTTATTCTTCTTTTATGCCTTTCACACAACATGGGAGATTTACTTTTACACTGTTTTAAAGACAATATCTTTTAAATGTCCACCTCCATTGTCAATACACTGATTCAGATGATTTCGGATGCTTTGGTCTAATCTCTCCAGCATTTTGAGCGGTATATTGGCTATTTCAGTTCGGATGGCGTTCTGTAGGTCTTCCAGGGTCTGTGGACGGTCGTTATAAACCAATCCCCACAGAAAATAAGCACAGGGGGCTAAATCAAGTGAGCAAGCAGGCCAGTTTAAGTCTCCTCTCAGGGAAATCAGTCGGTCGGGAAAAGCTTCTCTCAGGAATCCCATTGAAATGCGTGCAGTGTGGGCACACACTGATTTAGCCCCCTGTGAATATTTCCTGTGGGGATATCTCAAATCCCTGGTTTATAACGACCGTCCACAGACCCTGGAAGACCTACAGAACGCCATCAAACTGAAATAGCCAATATACCTCTCAAAATGCTGGAGAGAGTAGACCAAAGCATCCGAAATCATCTGAATCAGTGTATTGACAATGGAGGTGGACATTTAAAAGATATTGTCTTTAAAACAGTGTAAAAGTAAATCTCTTATGTTGTGTGAATGGCATAAAAGAAGAATAAAGAATTGTGAAGTGTGAACAGGTTTTTATTTCATTCTCAAATTGGGAAGTATCCGCACCCCACCCTGTATAAAAGAAAAAGAAGAAAGAAATGCAGGAACACTTCTTTATGTGATGACTTTGATTATACTTAGTAAAACAACTTGATACTGTAATAGGTCAGTGCACCTTGATGCATACAGCAAATTTATAATGGTGCTGTGGTGACTGTAGTAAATCTGTTTTGTACTCAGCATTTTGATGTGGCCCTTATGAGGACTCTCCTACCAATTGTTCTGCCATGTCAGTCACAAAAGTTATTTTTATGTTTGATGTATTCAGATGAATCTGAATTTGTATGCCAGTGTTTGACTCCTTGCCAATCCTGGCCATATAATTTCTCTGTACTAACACCTGGTAGCCCCACACCAGGTGAAGGCTTCAGTTTTCCTTTGATTAGTTAAACTATCTCAAAGACTTTAGGTTCCACCCAACTAACCTTCCCCTCCTGGTCCATGCCTTGCCCCTCCTTGTGATCAGAGCATCACCATGTCATCTCCCTCTCCACCACCCTCATTCATGTGTGTGTGTGTGTGTGTGTGTGTGTGTGTGTGTGTGTGTGTGTTCCTATTTATTATTTTTTTTGTGTATTCTTCTCCCAGCTACTGTTGTGCACCACAGTTGTCTGTATGTCAACAAAAATCTGTCTTGTTTAGACCAGTGGACTAATGATTTGGAGATTCTTGTGAATGTGGTCTTATGGATGACTTTCTATAGTGTGGTAGAAATGAGTTTACTGATAGTTTTTATGTACATTTCACGTATCCTTTTATGCTCCTTGATAGCAGGTTTAATTGTACAATCAAGACCAAATTCATAGCTGTATATAAAGGATCTTGTGTACAATAGAGGTAGAGCATCAGATGAAACTAGTAAAATGAAATGTGATTATAGGAGAACATGTCATGGAAGAGCAGTGTTGGTTGGCAGTGAACTTGTGTTAAGCTAGGAGATGGACTTGCATCCTGGCATGAGGAAGCTGCAGTACAGAAGGTTGGAAATAATGTGAAATGTTTATGCTCTTTGTTAGGTTACTCAAATTAAACTTTCTAGTCTTTTCTGTGATACTAATGGTTAACAAGTGTTTATTTCCTACAAATAGGTTCACTTCACTTCTAATGACCTTAATTTCTTGTGAAAATGTGACTGACTTCATATATAATTGAATTATATAATTGAAAGTTCAAGTCATATGTTATAACAAGGCAATAATTCCCATGATTCTCCAAAATTATTGTATGTACATAGCTATTTGATTTCTTCTTGAGAAACACGTCACTTCACTAGATAGTTTTTAGCAGTACATTTGTTCAAATTTAAGTATATTGCATTGAAGTACTATATTCAGTTTTACCATTGAGTTAAGTTCACAAAATCTGGTTCTTAGGGATAAAAATAACCACTGTCAGTTTTCTATATAGGAGCATGGGTGTTAAGAAATCTGTATTAGGTGTTGTGATGGTTAGTGTCAGGCACATGACAGCCAGCAACATAAGCCTTTAAGTAATCTAGGCTCTCAGATTTTTGTTGTTAGAATATTTGTATTTCCTGGATCATCCATTGTTGTAGAGGTGTATGTACAAGATAAATACAAATGCACATGAATCTATGAATGATGCCAATAGTAAAAGTGATGCTACAGATTACTTATCGTGGGAAAGAGGGGTAGGATCTAGTAAGACAACAGTACTGTGAAAAAAGTGTTTGTGTGTTCATTTTCAGAATTTTTTCTTTTGTGTGAAAATACTATTAGCTGCTTACTATGCCAAAATTGTACTAGCTCAAAAGTTGTTATTTTTTAGTCTTATTTTCTTTGGTTGTGACACTTGTTTTCTGGCGCTGTGTTTGTCAGTTTGCCTTTATCTTTAGTGACATGCTTGTATGTACATATCAAATGTTGCACTTAACATGTAAACTTCAGTTCTGTAACGACGTTTTAGTGTTTCACGATGAGGCTTACTGAAAATAAAATTTTATATATTATGCTTTATTACTTGCCATGACACATTGCTGTCTGCTCATATTACTATTGGTGATAATTGTAATTTATTAGTACATAATTTTAATATTGTTATCCCATTAATTTTGTTATTCCAAAGTATAAATGACGTTTGAAGAAGTGATGGAACAGAAATAGTACTTCTTTCAACAAGTTGTCATGGAGGAGCAGAGTAACAGTGGTGTGTTGTGCCTCATTGTACATTCTCATAGAAGTCTGTGAAGTGGTCTATGCTGGTCTTTCATCATTTTCCCAAACGATCCTCTGCAGTTCATGGAAATATTAAAATTTTCATGTTTATTAACTTAGACATAGTCTGGACATCACTAAAATATGGATGTAATACTTAGAGTAATTATCCTTTTGTCATCATATTGAAACTGAACATTTGTGAGATGTGATTTTATTAATGTGGTAGTGAGGACATGAGCCACAACTCAATGGGCAGCTTATCTAAACAAGGCTCATGATTATGTAGAATGAATGGGAAGAGTAGTGCCATTGTTGCCAGGAAATGTTGTGTGTTTATCAAACTACAAGCTCATCAACAGTTAAGATTTGTAATACATAAAGTCTTGTGGAGAAATTTTGGTACCACAATTCTATAGAATTACTTAATTGATGACTGTCATAGCTCATTACTTAACCATTTTTAACCTTTTATCTAACCTTCTGAAACTTTATATCTTATTGGGCAGGGTAGCCTAGCATTTGGAAGTAATAACTAACAGCCATCGACTTAGGTAAGAGAAACTAACATAGTTGTCTCTTTCATTTGATAATAGAGACTTGTGGCAAGGCAAGTAATATCAGTGTAGACTTTAAAGTCTACACAGATATAGTAACCTGGTGTCATCAGTGTAGGGCCAGCAAGTGTCACATCCAGTCATTGCTTAAAAACAGGACTGGTTCTATCTTGTCCCACAGTGAATGGGAATAAATGAGAATTATTATCATAATATTTATTTATGTGATCACTCATGAAACACTTTAGCAGAGGAATGCTATGTATACTTTGGTAAGTTTGATGCTTGTTTGAAATAGTTTGAGTTGCATTTGATTTAATCAAGGAATAAAGAGTGATCCAATTTTTTTTTGTTTCAGGAAGTAATACTGAATCTTAGTGGAGTCATTGCCCACATGACTCATTTAGTGATGTAGATTCAAATGGTAATTCATTAATTGCTATTATAAATTAAACCTGCCAAAAGTTTTAGGAAGTATTTAATTTTGTTTGAAGTGAAGTTGAGTTTTAATTGAAATTTTGTTCATTTCAGTCATCTCAATCAGATGTTGCAGAAAAGCTGAGCTATGAGGTTGTTCCAGTGAAGCAGCCTAGTGCTGAGGTAATGCATAGGTGGTCATGCCGAGTGTGGCATATCAAGTTTTCTTTTTCCTATTGTGAATACTGCTATTATGTAGCTATTTTAATGCTTAGATGATTTATCACATATAATTGTATCCTTTCAGGAGATGAGATGCCTGTTGCCACTTCTGACCAGACTGACCACGGAGGAGGGTCTGGATGCCCAATCCTACAAGTGTAACCAGTGCAAATCCTACATTGGCATGATATATGGCAAGCCAAGGTTGGCAGTATGTGTGTTCAGATAGTTAGAATTTATCAAGGATCAATCTCTGTATGTAACTGTTGTCACAAATAATGTCTAACAGGCAAAACAGAAAAAAGGAATGAATTACTCAATATTATCTCCTTGGAAGATAGACTATATGACTGTGATGACAATAAATTATCCTCTGTAGTGGCTGCTGACAAAACTAATATCACAATGCATACAAATTAAAGACTCAGTAAGTAACTTTCTGATCTTAACAGGGTCTGTGGCTATGACTCCAAGTACTACTGTTATGAGTGTCATGAGAATGAATCTGCACTGATACCTGCTCGTATTGTTCATAACTGGGATTTCACACTGTATCCTGTATGCTCAGCCAATTTTCAGTGGCTGTCATCCGTAAATCACCTACCACTTATTGACTTGAGAACAGTGAATCCCAGGCTTTACTGTCACATTGAAGACCTGGCAGAACTACAGGTGTGCATCCTTCTGTGTCTGATTGATATTTGTTTGAAATTTTGAAATGGACTGGGTGGTAGTAGTATGTCTGCTTCATGCTTCTATTTGTCATGTATTTATTTTGAAAGAATCAGATAATTTTTGGATTAAGATAATTGTTTAATTTATAATTGATATTGCTTAATGCAGAACCGAATTTGATAATATTGCCCTTTATTAATGTTGACAGTAAAAAATCAAAGCTATATGTCCACAAAAATGTTCCATGTTCAGATGTTGCGGACTCAGCTGTTGTATGTACGTGCTTACTTATTCACGTGCCGTTCAGACGCGGGGCAGAAACTTCGAAAGCTAGTTTGGCCAAGGGAACACCTCTATGAACATGTACATCTATATTCTGTGTTTGTAAGTATTATATAGAACACCTGGAAATTTTAGTCTTTAAAACTTTTTGCTTTATTTATTTATTTTTTATGTACATTACAGTACTTCCATACTTTAATTTTGCAGGTGTTTGGCAAAAATAAGCAAATTTTTAAAGTTTCATGAGGTAGTTGCATATATTTGGTGCTACTTTAGGGCATGGGCTTATGATGATGGATGAATTTTTGTTTTGACACTACTTGTCAGGGGTGATTTAGTGCCTGAGTCAAAGTGCCAAACTGCTTGTGCACTGCTCCTTGGGAAGATATGCAGGAGTGCAACACTGCAAGTTGATACCGTATTACCAAGTAGACTCAGAAGACTTGAGGATATGAAACTGATTCCTTTCCCATGCATTTTTTTAGCGTTCTACAATATAAGATTTCAGTTTTCTATGCAATATATTATATTTTGATAGCAGGTGAATTGTTCATCATACACATTTAGAAATAACAGGTGTACTTTAATTCCATCAGGATCTACAACTTGTAGCAAGTGGTCAGCTGGTTTCAAAAGTAAGATATGCTGTCACCTTTGGCCGAGACCATGTCACTCACTGTGAAGTGTGTTCTGTCCGAGGATTCCATTGTGAACTGTGCTCAGACAATGAAGTGCTATACCCATTCCAGCTGGGAAACACTTACACAGTAAGTAGTGACTATACAAAGGTGACAACGCATGATATGTCTTTCATATTTGAAAAAACAACGCATTGACATTAAAAGACAAGTTAAACAGCAGTAGTTACTCATAAATTTCTTTTATTAGCAAAAATCTATCTTCTCGAGGCTTTCTACACTATCTCAGTTTTACTTGTATAACTTGTATAAAAATGTTGTGATTCCAAAATGCTGAATAAAACATAAAAAAAGTAATTATTATAATTCTGCAATGCACACATCAGACTATAGTTTTGTGTGTGCTACCAGATGGTGTTACTGTTTAGTGAACAAGGCCATTAACCTGTACAATTATTTTTCACTCTAGTAGGTACAACATACATCAATGTATGGCAATATAATCTGGTAGTTTGATATATGATATAGGATTTGAGATATGATAGTAGTAACTGTACTTGTTTTTAATTTTCTCAACAGTGTGGTGTGTGCTATGGAGTGTATCATTCCAGCTGTGCACGTGGCAGGAAGGAATGTCCTCGCTGTGTGAGGCGGGCAGCAAGGAAAGAACACCCTGGCCAAGAGAACACCTAACTGTGATGTCAAATGATGCCCCTGGGCATTAGATAGTTTAAGGTACTTGTTTATTTTGACCTTTGAAAAAAAATATTACTTAGTTCAAGTAAAAGCTTATGATTGTTGAACAAAAACTCATAGATTATTAAAGAAATTATTTTACTCCTTTTTAAAGAAAAGTGCCTTTGTATTTAGTGATGAAACAAATGCACACATTGTTTAATATCTATATGGATATGAATATGAATATCCTTATGAAGTGTATTATATGTGTTGAAATATTATTATCATGATGTGGTTCAAAAGCTAGCAGTACATTCTTACCTTTCATCTCTGAAATATTTAGTTAAAAACTATGAGCATTATGCATTTTTGAAATGCAGGAGTTCTAGAAATGAATTGCAAATTCACTGTTATCATTGTTGTGGAATTGTAGTCAGTGTGGCACCAGTATGAAATAGTGACTGATGCATTTCATAGTTTGTGTGAACCTTTAAGCAGTGTCCATTCAAAAGGATAAAAGAATAGAGTACTGATGGTGTCTTGATTTGGATTGGCCATTGATATGAGAGTACGATTTTAGAAAAATTTTTGATAGAATTGAGATGGTTTGCATGTATTGTTGAAAAATATTTGTTTTTTTGTTTGCCAATTGTAAATATTATTTCAGGAAAATCATGTGTGCTTCTTTGCAAATATCAAATGTATTAAAAAGTGGACAAATCACTTTTATCATTATCTTTTTGAGTTATGGGTGCGTTATTAATTTACCTAGGAGCGAAAAGTCAGGATGAGCCTTCACATGTTATTATGTAACATATCAGAAATCTTGTGAAATATCTGAATTCTGCTCCAAGTCATGTAGGCACACGAAGACCTGTGTGTGATAATCTAATAAGGATTCTGCATCATAAAAGATGGAAATTGTTCATAAAGAGAGTTCAAAGCATTTCAAAATAATGAAATATGTGAATAACACACACACACACACACACACACACACACACACACACACACACACACACACACACACACACACACACACACACACACAGCCAGAGGCCAGAGATATTTCATAAACATATGAAAAGTTTCGTTAAGAGCAAGAAGGACAGTAGAGGTGCAGTGATGTGCCCTCAGTTCTTGGGCGTTATTTCAGCCCTATAGCGTTGCATCGAGTTTGTAGCAGGTTCATGTGCATCACAACATAGCTTGTGTTACGTGGTGAAACTGTATGAATGTTGTTCCAGTGAAGTATGCAGGAAGTGGTAGCAGCAAGTCTGTATCTCGGGTGAAGGAGTTTAAAGTGCCTGGGGCGGTACTTCCATTTGGGTGTTAGGGGTGTTAGGTGGTGGTTAGGACTTTGTCACCTTGGTGAGGTAAGGTGTACTTGAAGTGGTGGGAGTGAGTCCGTTTCTGGGATGAGTGACTAATAGGGAAGGAGAGAGTGTGTGGTCCTGAAGCATTACAGGTGTGAGGCATTAAGCTACACCACTTATTGCTGTCCTTGGACTGAATCACTCAATGCACTAAATTACGTTCTTTACAGACAGTAAGTAGTCTAAATAATTTGCCAAGGTTACTCGGGAAATATTCTGCTTTTGAGTTAATAAAGTAAGAATTATGAAAAATAAAGTAAAGTAATACATGAATAGAGTAAGAAAATAAAAAATGAAATGAAATGTTTGGATGTGGTGGAATATGTGTAGGCAACGCAACGAGAAATGGATTGCGTTTCGTTAATTAGAGTTTGTGTCACTTACGTCTGCTGCTTATGAAATGAAGTGTCCCAAAGAGAAGAGAATCTTAGTAGGCTATCAAAAATTTTTCTTGAGCACTACTTTTAGTAAATCTTTTTACATAAGTCTCCCCACTCCCACAAAAGAAAAAAAAGAATGTTTATTATTATCAATGAATAAAGGTATAAATATGCTTCCATTAATAATGTACCTGCTTCTGAATTCTTGCTTCGCTTCCCTTTAATTTCACCAACATAGGCTACTTCAGGCAGCGCCCGCAACGAAGTTAAACAAGTATTTTTCTTTCCAGTATTACTTTAGAGTTTAGACGTACGTTTCTTCCGTGACTTCCCTCCCTGCAGGTATTGACCCACTCCCCAGTAAGTAGGGTTGCCACCTCCACCTCCTAAAAATACGGAACGCATTAGCTGAGGTTGGAACAGTGATGGCGGGTAGAAAGTCAATCATATTGACAAGGCTTGAAGATAAGCTCTTCCATAAGTACACTGTATTAGGAGGAATTCAAGGATATCTTGACTAAATGTGAGGATACATTGCAAAATACGTTCATCAGTCAAGTTATCAGTAATATATTTTTGAAACTACATGTGTCTGTATAAATTCTAAAGAATGAGACACTGAAAAATATATTTCCCTTAATTAAAGAAAAAAAAAAAAAAAACTCGTTTGGAGAAAACAGTAGCTACCTGGAATATGAATGGATCATAAATATAGCCATTACTTATACATTTTCCAAGTGTACAGATCCTGCAGACGTAGCCATGTTCAGTACCAGGTACCTCACAGGGATGAGACATAGGCATGGCACAGCACAGCAGCAGTGTTCTACGCCCCTCTCATTTCTAGACTGACAACCGTTGGTGATGGACCGAGGACGAGGAGGCGGAGCGAGATATTACATGTACTGTTCACATAACACACGGGCGGCACGACAAACTCCTAACAAACTCATATATTTTTGTGAACTGGTTATGTATTTGTTTCAATATTTGGTCACGATGACTTATTAACTTATTTCATTTGCTTGACTATTCATACAGGCAAATACGGAACAAATGGCGTTCCGTATTGGTTCAATGTGGAACGCAGCATTTCACGCTTCAATACGGAACGGTTCCGTATTTTAAGGGACAGGTAGCAACCCTACCAGTAAGTGACATTTTGCTTAATTATAAAGGTGCACGGCACTGCGCCAAAATGGAGTAGTTCTTGCTTCTACGACTGAAAAATCCTTCGTGGTAGTTCTATTCTTCTGCATTTCATCCTCCCATATTTATTTATTAACTTACTTTTCGAGGAGGAGGACCCACTCACCCAAGCACCCCCCTCAGTGGAAGCTCGCGATCCCTTGATACGCAGGAGAGCAACGGGCTGTGTCGAATATTCACCAGGGATCGAATATATTGACCTAACATCTCTTCAGGTATAGAATCTGTCCCTATAACCGCAGAGTCAGACACGTTATTTCGTTTCCTTCTTTTCCCCCATCTTATCTCATATATTGTGTTTGCTACGATTGTGAGACTTAATTGTGTCCGATTGTCAGGTTTTGTATTCCGTTTTTCTTTGTTTTTCTGATATCTTATCTCTGTTAGTAGTTTTTCTTTCGTTTTTCTTTCTTTATTTTTTTAGCTGTCTCGGTTTAAATTAACACGTGCATGTTCGAGGGCATAATTCGAATATGGTTTATTTTACGTTCTATTTTTACTGTTTTGTCTTTATACCTCGTCGTGTCTCACGGTCCCATTGAAGAGACACGCAATGTTGGAGCATATTCTGAAACGTGCGTCGCGTCTCCACCACTGTCAAGAAGCTGTAGATGAAGTTACATAGATTTTTAAGAATGTTTTTGCGGTTCTAGTGACAGACTAACGAGATTTTTACAGTATTGATAGAAAAAATACTGTTGAAAATTCGGCTAATAATCTCTGTGGGTTTGGAAAATAATTGTGGTGACAGAACAAAGCGCATCTGAAAACGGGTCATTATTCTCAGGCCGCCGTGTACCTCCTCGTGATGAAATGGTGTTTGGGTAAGTTATGAAGCTTTTCCCTGCTCGTGATTTATTATTATCTTCAGCGACAATTTAGATATGTACTTTGCTATAGTTTCTTTAATAACTTAAAAAGAAAGAAAGAAGAAGAAAGAAAAAATAATGACGTATTCCTATTTTCTCTATTCAATTATGTTTTCTTTTTCGCAGTGTTCTCAAAGAACTGTAATCAAAGAAAGAGTTAGTGCATGGTGTCTAAACACAACATTCATAACCAAAAGAGCGATCAAGCACCTACCTATAGTTGTGGCTTTGCTTAGCCAGCTATAAAATCCTTCAAATAACTAACAATACCTATCGGAAGTTCAAATCAGACAGACACCATCACCACAACCACCACCTCGTCAATATTTTAGTACTCTCTCTCTCTCTCTCTCTCTCTCTCTCTCTCTCTCTCTCTCTCTCTCTCTGAGGCAGTGTAGGTGAGAAACATGAGCGGCCTCTCATTACCATACCTGACTGGAGGGCGAGGGAAAGGGAGTCGGGACGGTACAGGAAAAGGGAAACTAATATGGAGCAAATAATACCGTCACCACTACGAGGGCTGGAAATGGCCTTATTACCAGGTCTTTCTGATCACTGTGCATACCTAAACTGATATTACTGGAGGAATGCATCTGCAAGTCAAATTCGGACTTGTTATGCAGACGAGCCAACCGGAGAGGCTATCAGGAGCAAAGTAAATGGAGGAGATTGGAAATGCAGAGTTCACAGGCGCGGGGAAATGAGCTAATATAGTTGGAGAGGGACTGGAAGAGTGCAAGTATAGTTCAAAATTCTCATCTTATACCTATAGTACGCACAGACCTTCCTACTTGACGAAGCAGACTTCCTACCCTTACTTTTACCTAGAACGACATGTTAACTTAGGAAATTTTAATCAAATATCGTTGGCCAGAAGCTGTGACGTAAAGTAATCGACATCTCCTTTTTTAACCCCTCCATGTTATCACCTCCATCTACCACCTACTCCCTCAACCACCCCATATCTCTCTCTCTCTCTCTCTCTCTCTCTCTCTCTCTCTCTCTCTCTCTCTCGTTGCTGAGGGGAGTTGAGGTGAAAACAGAGCCTCCATCATCTAAAGTTTAATTTTAATTGCGTATATCAACTGGTCTGCTGCTGGATTTTTTTTTAGATGAAAACAATATATTAGGCAAAGCCCTCATTATCAAACTTACCAAACCGATTAATGAGGCGCGGCCGCAGGGGGAGCAGGAGGAGGAGGAAGAGGAAGAGGAGGTGGCGGCCGGTGTAGGCAACCTTTACTGACTGCCTGGGGGGGACCTATGACCCAAGAATTCTTTCAGCCTTTTCAATTATGCGTCTTGTTTGGGGATAATCGAGGCGGGGAAATGTGGCTACCGTAAAGAGTAATTCTAATCTCTCTCTCTCTCTCTCTCTCTCTCTCTCTCTCTCTCTACTACTACTACTACTACTACTACTACAACAACAACAACAACAACAACAACAACAACAACAACAACAACTACTACTACTACTACTACTACTACTACTACTACTACTACTACTACTACTACTACTACTACTACTACTACTACTACTACTACTACTACTACTTCTACTAAACAGGTAGTGGAGCAGGAATGAGGGAGAGATGGATGGGAAGTGGGTAAGATGATCGAGTGGAAGAGAGGTCATAATTTATCCTTTCATGTCGTCAGGTGGAGTTGCACTTCTTGGTTCAGCGTGTCGTGTGTCTTTGAGTCCATCGTTTTGATGTTATAAGGTGTATTTGTCTCTACCTAAAATGATCGTCTTCTTCTTTTTCTTCTTCTTTTTCTTTCTTTTCTTCTTCTTCTTCTTCTTCTTTTCTTTCTTTCTTCTTCTTCTTCTTCTTCTTCTTCTTCTTTTTCTTTCTTCTTCTTCTTCTTCTTCTTCTTCTTCTTCTTCTTCTTCTTCTTCTGCTTCGTAATATTACTGATGCGTGTTTGTAATATTGTAGCAGGAAATACACCATCACCACCACCACTTCTACTACTACTACTACTACTACTACTACTACTACTACTACTACTACTACTACTACTACTACTACTACTACTACTACTACTACTACTACTACTACTACTACTACTACTACTACACTCGCCCATCCACCTACCTACCCAGCCATTGCAGCACAACAGACACCATCCTACGTATATTTCGATAAAGTCAGAACACGGACGCATTATTTTATTTCCATTATCCATTCGTTTCATTTGCGTGTAAATTAAAAAGCAAGCACAGTAGTAGGTAGAGCCAGACAGAGAATGAAGAGCGAAATGCGGACCTGTTAATATGCATGTGAATCGCAATTTGATCTGTGACATCTGCAGCTGTGAATGTGACGCGTGTGTCTTTTGCATTGACGAGTAAAACTTGATATGAGGGAGAATCATTAATTTCTCTCGCACTGGTGGGGAGTTTGATCATCCCTCGGTCAGTCGGAGAACTAAATATCACTATAGATTGACTGTTTTATTATTATTATGGCTAAACTTTCGTAATATTTAGAACACTTGAAAAATTTAGACGGGAACACACACACACACACACACACACACACACACACACACACACACACACACACACACACACACACACACACACACACACACACACACACACACACACACACACACACACACACACACACACACACACAGGAGGAGGAGGCAGTATAGACACCTGCTGAAACAATAATTCCTGTCAGTGAGGTCTGAATTATTTAATCAGGTGAGGTGAACTTATTAAAGACAGCTGTAACCACATCGAACGTCTCCTTTTTTGCTTCACAACACAAGAGGACAGTCACAGCTCCCTAAAGATAGTTCTCTTCCTCCACAAAAAAAAGTACATGCACCTAATGAATTAATGAAATGTAATTACAAGTGTTACATAGACTTGCTAGAGTTTTAGCTTAAGTTCTGCTGTACGTTACTTCTTGGAGTCCACTAACTGATCTGTGCAAATAAAAATAATCTTTGAAATGCCAAACACTCAACGCTGTCACTCGTCGAGGTGCATACAGCATTTCATCATCTCTGCTTTTGCGTCACCCAGTAATCTTTCGTAAAATATTCATACATGTTGCCTCACAATTGTTCACTCATATTTTCTTTTTCATTAACCCCTTCTATACTGGGACACATTTTTACCTTGAGGTTTGTGTACGGTTAGACCATTTTATTGACATTAGGAAGGGTCTATGGAGGTCAGAAGATTAATGGCCACAGTCTTCACCATTTTAATCCCCTATACGTTTCTGTAGCTGTATAAAATCCCCAAATAGTAAGCAGAATGAATGTGGAAGCGCGTTATTGTACTGAAGGGGTTAATGGGTGAATAGGAACTTGTAGGGCTGCTGATGAACTTTTGAATTGTATGGCCGCTGAACTACTGTTGCATATGTCATTTAGAACCACGCTTACACTGCCTCCTAGTCCTTGATCCCTTCAGTACTTATGTGACATGTACAGTCTTACTTGTAGTTGTGATGCAATAAATAGGACTGTAATTTAGGAGGAGTTTAAAGCAAAGACCAAGGGATGGAATTAAGATTAACCAATACCCGTATTTACCTGCCTAATTACATAACTAATACTGTACTGTACTTACACAAATCTTCTTACTTATCTATCGATCTAGCAAACCATCTATTGTTTTGTTTGTAGATAGTATATCTGTACTTATCTACTTAATTACATAACCTTCCACCGTTTTTATATTAAGTTATCTAATTGACTACTTATTTTCCTTCTTATCTGTCAGTCTGGCAAACTATCTATACCACTTCCGTGAGGCGTGTGAGGTTAACTTGGAAATTTATTGTAGCTGCAAAGAACGCCGAGCGATGCAGAAATTTCAAGCAAGGAGAAAGTTTGTGAAAGAATTAATGAAACTGTCTCGGGATCCGCCTCTGAAGTTAAAATTCATTCATAAGCTCCCACTTCCCTAAAATTATATTAAGAGAACTGCTTTAGATTTTCTCATTTTCCTCATTTGGAGTGCAGGCGTGACGAAAGAGGGTCTTGAATACGATTACTGAATACAAGCATGCGCGCGCGCGCACACACACACACACACACACACACACACACACACACACACACACACACACACACACAGTTACTGAAAATACACAAATTGCAGAGAACCAGTTTACACAAAAACCAATACTATTCAGAAACGCTTTACTCTCTTACGACAACCATTTTCAAGGTCTACAAAGACGACTTACCGTATTCTTAAGATTTTTTTTTTCATCCTATTAGTGACTGAAATCTTGTTGATCTATCACTAGAATTGTAGAAAAAAACTCCCTTAAAAATTCCTGCGTGTGTCACTTCCTCTTTGATAGGTAGTCGAGGTGTGGCGCTAAATTGTCTCAGAAAACGGTCCTAAGTGAGATCAAGTGTTTTAATTTTCCTTTATGCAAGATGGGAAAACTGGCCATGGGCAACATAAAGCGAAAAAAAAGGGCCCAGTTAGTTGCCAGTCGCCTTGCAGGTCCGAGAGAGTTATCGCCGTGGTACAGCGGAACCATGCGCGCTTTGGGGTCCGAGGGGTCTCCAAGCGCACGGGTTCGAATCCTGTCCACGGTCTGAGTGTAGGTTGGGCTTCCTCATTCGGGGCAACGGTTTCCCAGCGGGTGGGCTTTGAGATAGGAGGTAACCCAAAAAAGTATCCCCTTTAGCCCATAAATTCCCGTGAAAAAGCCCACATGGTATAAATAAAAAAAAAGGGATAAATGTCTTGAAACCTCCCTCTTAAATGGAGTCATGTCATAGCAAATTGGAAATACAGAAGCAGGTAAGAAGTTGCAGAGTTTCTTAATGCATGGGGTTTGTTGGCTCAGAGATGCCCGGCAATTCGCGTCCCTGTCTTCACTTGTGCGTGCAATGACGTCAGAAGAAAAACACAATAATAATAATTCATTTGATTACGTAACACAAACGCACACACACACACACACACACACACACACACACACACACACACACACACACACACACACACACACACACACACACACATAATCGGAGTCAGGCAGCATTAGTTTCATGACGAGTTACAATAATCTGATTAAGACAGCTTTCTATTTTTAGTAACGTTAGATTGTGCAAGATACGTGGTTGCCTGCGTGCTTAAAATAAGGCAAAATATTCTTTTTTTAGGTACGTAATGCACTGATGGTACATTTGGTAAACCCATTGAGCTAAATAACACACTAATTATACAACAGTTAAGTGCAAAGTTTAGCAAGAGTCAGTCATGTAAATGTTGTCACTGTTGTGCCAACGACCACACCACGTTGAACACATCTCTTCTCGTTCAGTCAGCGAATTTTTATAAGCAACATTGGGTCTAATGAATACTTGGATGGGCGTCACTATTGCAAAGTTGGGAAAGGTCATGAAGAGTCACAGGAAGTTTGTTACTGATCCTCCTTTTTTTTTATTCGACATGAGTTTCCTTTTCGATCACAGGAACGAAACGAAAGAAACATTTCTCGAGGACACTAGATTGATTGTTAGATACTCGTGAAAGATGGACGACTGGTAATGATAACCCTCTATTGTTGTGGCACCTTCATGCTTACGATAATAACAGATAATGAGAGAGCTTAGGTAATAACACCTTCATACTTAGGATAATGCCCCACCCACCCCAACCACACGCAATTAAATGATTTCACCTGACAAGTGTTGTTATGACCCAGCTAAGTAGTGTTCTCTTAACCGATGCAAATAACATGATAATAAGCACTGGACACTGAGGGGATTACCGGCTTGCCAGTGTGCAGGGAGGGGGAGGTCTTAAGTGAAGGAGACTCAGTGGTATTTAGACTCAGTGGAGCGTATGTATTCAATGAGGACTTGTTGAAATAATAGCCGGTGGATATAAATTGTATTGAACAGATATGCTCCTCACTTTCCCCTCCCCCTTCCCTTCTCTTCCCTCATGGCAAAAATAGACAAATAGAGTAAATAGAATAAATAGCTAAATGAATAAATGAGATAAGCTTAGATAAGCAAAACAAAGAAATGTGATTAGTTGATAGGGAAAGAAAGTGATGTAGAGTGATGACGGTTCTTTGAAATTTATTATCATTGTTATTATTATTATTATTATTATTATTATTATTATTATTATTATTATTATTATTATTATTATCATCATTATTATTGTTATTATTTAGATTCACAACTTTTAAGATCTTGACGTCATTTTCGTACTATCTTCTTTAGGACCTGCATCATCAGTCTCTCTCTCTCTCTCTCTCTCTCTCTCTCTCTCTCTCTCTCTCTCTCTCTCTCTCTCTCTCTCTCTCTCTCTCTCTCTCTCTCTCTCTCTCTCTCTCTCTCTCTCTCTCTCTCTCTCTCTCTCTGTCTCGCATGGGTCGTACCTACCAGCATAATAATTTCCATCAGAGGAATAAGAAGCAGTAATGGGGCAATCGCATGCAGCAGCAGCGACAACACAGAGGCGAGGCAACTGGAATTGCTCTCTCATTATTAACCACTCCGCTCCCTTGTACGTACTTCCCGTGCGTGATTTTCCTCTCCTTATTGGCAATCTTAGAAGTATGCGAGAAGTCTTGTATTTCTAAAGCTAGACCGTAAGTTTTTAGTGTTTCCGAAGCTGAACTCTATGTCTTGATGGTCAATATCATACGAGGACACGGTATATCGAAGTGCTTGTTATGAATTTGATTTTCGCAGTGTCACAAAAGATCTATCGAATGTCTTGGTGCTGTGACTTCTTCCTAGTTTTGGTTTGTGTTAGTCGAGCCTTCTCTGTTCCCTGTACTGGTGTTCTGTGCCGTGTTTAATTTGGTTTGTCATGATGAAGTTGCCACAAGAGGCCACGGGAACGTTTTGAAACATTTGAAATATTACTAATTAGAGAGAGAGAGAGAGAGAGAGAGAGAGAGAGCTCCAAAAATACATCATAAACACGGATTTCAGAAAGAAAGGCCACTAATTGGGTGAAAAAACTGTTTATTACGCTAACGAGAAAAAGGATGAAAGTAAAATATGATTCTTTGTTATTATTATTATTATTATTATTATTATTATTATTATTATTATTATTATTATTATTATTATTATTATTATTATTATTAATATTATCATTCTTATCATTATTATTTCATTGTTATTGTTATTGTTATTATTATTATTATTATTATTATTATCATTATTATTATTATTATTATTATTATTATTATTATTGTTATTGTCATTATTACTATTGCTTCTCTTATGATTATTATTATTTTATTGTTATTATTATTATTACTATTATTATTATCATTATCATTATGTTAGCATGTCCTTTGTTTTTCCCATACTCCCTTTCTGTCTGACGTCACGTCTTTCCCCTCAGTCCTCGCTCGCCGCCGCCTGAGGCTGACACGCTACGCCTCCTGCCTCTCGTTTCGCTCGGTTTACACTTGTTGTGTATTGTGCTACCGTAAATACACTTTCATAATGGACTCAGGTGTCTCCATGCTACCCCTGTTTTACGACAACTACCATATTATTATTATTATTATTATTATTATTATTATTATTATTATTATTATTATTATTATTATTATTATTATTATTATTATTATTATTATTATTATTATTATTATTATTATTATTATTATTATTATTATTATTATTATTGTTGTTGTTGTTGTTGTTTTGCTGTTCTTCCTCTTCTTCCTACATCACCTCCTACTGCATCACCTCATCCTTTTGCATCACCTACTGCATGACATCCTCCTCCTCCTCCTCCTCCTCCTCCTCCTCCTCCTGCCCTTTCTCCTGCTCCCATAATTCTACACCAGCAGGAGAAAGACCTCACACATAACCTCCATGACTTCGCCAGATGTCTGCCATTTCCACGTCACTCATTCTATAGAACAACGTAAGCCATCCCTTAACGTCCTACTTCGGTCCTGCCTTCCTTGCATCGCCCTCACTCAGAGACATATCATTCTTTCATTACTTCTTGTCATTTCAATCAGTGTTCATGTTATTTACTGTACAATTTTGAGCAACATATATTCTATTTCTTTCTATTTCATTGTCTCGTTAGTTAGAGTGATGATTTTTTTTTTTCTTCTTATTTCTTGTTTGGATATTATTTTTCTTCTGTTTTTCTTCTGTTTTCCGTTGGCTGTCAAAGACTTATTAGATAGTGAGAGAGTCGAGTGGATTGATACTACTAGCTACTGCAGACCATCCTCTACTACTACTACTACTACTACTACTACTACTTCTACTACTACTACTACTACTACTACTACTACTACTATTACTACTACTAAAAAAAAAATTTGCTAAACTCTGTCTATCATAGAGAGAGAGAGAGAGAGAGAGAGAGAGAGAGAGAGAGAGAGAGAGAGAGAGAGAGAGAGAGAGAGAAAGTCGTACAAAGGAAGCCAATGCAACAGCGAAAAAAAAAACAACAGCAATTTAAAAAGAGCTAAATTGAATTACGCGGCCTAGTGATGTGGCGGCCGCACCGACTATATAGCGCTCTGAGCCGAGTACCGCCGGAGAGCCAGCCAGCCAGCGAGGTTCAGAGGTATAGGCAGCGTGTGTTTGTGTTCCCGAAAGTCACAGCTAGAGGTAGGGAAGGGCGAGAGTGCACGGCTAGAAACTCCCTTGGTATTGTTTTAATTGATTTTGGCGTGAAAATATGATAGGGTTTGTTGTGATGACGATGAAAAATGGTAGTGGTGGTGGTGGTGGTGATGGTGATACTACTACTACTACTACTACTACTACAGATAATAATGACAAGTTATTCCTCCTCCTCTTCCTCTTCCTCTTCCTCTTCCTCTTCCTCTTCCTCTTCCTCCTCCTCCTCCTCCTCCGCTCTTTTTGTATTTGTTTTCCCATCTTCTTGTGACGTGAATTGTTTCAGAGAGGTTTCAAGACACCTGTGAAACTCAATTGGCAAACCTGATTGGAATTCTTCTCTATCTGACTTTCTGTTGAGTAGCAAAAGGGGTGGTATTATTATTGTTATTATTGTTGTTGTTGTTATTATTATTATTATTATTATTATTATTATTATTATTATTATTATTATTAATGTTGTTGTTGTTGTTGTTGTTGTTGTTGTTATTATTATTATTATTATTATTATTATTATTATTATTATTATTATTATTATTATTATTATTATTATTATTATTATTATTATTATTATTATTATTATTATTATTATTATTATTATTATTATTATTATTATTATTATTATCATTATTGCTGTTGTTGTTGTTATTATTATTGTCTCGTTGATATAAAATATGAATAGATGAAATATGTAAGAAAGAAGTAAAGTTCCTAAACGTTTTTCTGTGCCATAAGAAAAGAAAATCTAGATTTAATTAGTAAAAAAAAAAAAGAAAAATTAAATAAAAATTTGAACGGCCTCCTCCTCCTCCTCCTCCTCCTCCTCCTCCTCGTCTTTATAATGATAATAATAATAATAATAATAATAATAATAATAATGATAATAATAATAATAATAATAATAATAATAATAATAATAATAGTAATGATAATAATAATGATAATGATAATAATGATAGTAATAATAATAATAATAATAATAATAATAATAATAATAATAATAATAATAATAATAATAATAATAATAATAATAATAATAACTTAAAGAGTGAAAGGCATAAAAAAAATCCCTCATGTAATTATCAAACAATATTTGCAATGATTGAATTTTTCAGCTGAACTATCTGAGCATTTTCTCTCTCATGTCCTCTCCCTTACTGATGTCTCTTAATTGATTTGTGTATTGGGACATGAATCACTGATAAGAATAATATTGGATAAAATTTGGATAATTCTTTTTTTGACAACTCCTTAGAGACTTCAGTTCATTAATTTTTTCACTTCATTTTCAGACTTTTATTGCCCTTGACCTGAAACACATCCCAAGAAATGAAAAAAAGAAGAACAGAGGCTTTACTGAAGAAGGCGCTAAACGAAACACACTAAAGACTACGAACCTGCTACTCGACTAACCCTCATCACGCAGGAATCAGCCGCTGGTTCTACTTTCCCTCCGAAGCTGTGATGCCGTAAGTGTTGCCATTAACTTAGCTTTATCATTATTATCTTCCCCCATTGTTGCTTATGTGTATTGCTGCCATACTCATGAAGAGAGAGAGAGAGAGAGAGAGAGAGAGAGAGAGAGAGAGAGAGAGAGAGAGAGGGGAGGGGAAAGGGAACGGGTACTTATGAAATGATGTGGTTTTGTATTGTGCTGTATAAAGAGAAAGAAAGAAAAGAAATAAGTCACTGTCGTCATCATCATCAGCATCGTCATTATAACCACCATGAGCAGTAATGAGTAACAAGAGCAAATGTAGATACTGTAGCAAGAACATCACTACAACAACAACAACAACAGCCACAACAACAACAACAACAACAACAACAGCAACAACAACAACGAAAACTACTGCTACTACTACTACTACTACTACTACTACTACTACTACTACTACTACTACTATTGTTATTAACGTATACGAAATATGGACCATTGGCAACGAATGAACACTGAAATGATATAAATAACTTTCCATGGATCTTTTACGTTGGCAGTAGCAATAGTAGTAGTAGTAGTAGAAGTAGTAGTAGTAGTAGTAGTAGTAGGAATAGTAGTTGTTATCGAGAAAGAGGCAGGAGAAGAAGGGAAGAAAAGAGAATAGTTGAAATAAAATGATAATAAAAACCCCAGTACGGTTTTTTTTAGTGAGAAATAAAACTTATAGTGGAATCCAGCAGAGATATTTAGCCATCTGCTCCTCCTCCCCATTAATTTTTTATTCATTCATTTTTCATTATATTTTAGTAGCGTATTGTGACTCACGTGTGGCATAATGGTTAAGTTACTAGTCGAAATTTGATACTACTACTACTACTACTACTACTACTACTACTACTACTACTACTACTACTACTACTACTACTGCCACCACCAACACTACTACTACTCTTCCTCTACTACTTCCTCACTTCTTCTTCCTCCTCTTCCTCCTCCTCCTCCTCACACTAATACTATTACCACCACTACCACGAACACCAATATCGTCATAATAACACCACAATTCGTATTCATAATCTTATTTATATTTACACGACAAAATTAGCACTCAGTCACGCGCCACAGACGACCGAAGCCAGCCAAGTAGCAGCGGGAACACGTTATGGTAGTGGCTGGGACATGCTAGTGTTTGTAGTGACGTGTATCGACTTGCCACATACGTAACGCTTGTCTGTGTGTCTATAAAAAGTTTGAGTACTCTTAATAGTGTTTGTGGTTGTAAGACTTGTGCGTGGCAGCTCAGGTGGTGGAGAGGCTCTTCCTTCATTCAAAACTACATGCGCTTAGCTACACATACATTCTTCATTCAAGGTTTAGAAATGAAAAAAAAAGAAAATATATATGAGTTTTATACCAGCCAAGGAGTCCCGTTTCTTTTTCACTTTTATGGCACCGGCAACTCAGTGGACCTTTATTTTTATCATATTTTTTGTTGCCCTTAGCCGGTTGTTCCTCTTACATATATTAAAAAGAAGCATTAGGATAAGGAAAGCTGCAAGAAGTCACTTTGTCCCTACCTACGAAACATGCTTGCCTTTTTTCACCTATCCTCATCTATTATTTTGTGTAGTCCTCTTTCAAGTCTCCCTAATGACTCAGTACTTACCAGCTGATTGAGTGTTTTCCATATCCAGGCAGAAGTCACTTTTGTCTTCACATACCTACGAACCATGCTTGCCTTTTTCCACCTATTCTCCTCATCTATATATTTGTGTAGTCTTAAAGCTCCCTAATGACTCAGTATTTGCAGGCTGATTATATTTAGTCTATTACATATCTACTACATTCCATTTGAGAATCTTTTCCTTCATCATTTCTCACTAACTCAAGCGTGAACCCATCGTTTCTTGTCCCATTTCACCCATCTACTCTATTTGAGAACCTATTCCATCCTGTCTCATTTGTTACTCTACCTTTATCGAGCTTTAATCTATTATTTCTCGTCCTAACCTGATTACTAACACTCATTAATGCAAGAAGTTTCGTGTTCAAATTCTGGTTACGATCTGTTTTTTTCTGCGACGACTACTTGGGCACATTGAGGCGGAAGAGAAAGGAATTGTCCTATACTAAACATACCGAGGCTTAGGAGAAGTGGTGGTACTATATAGTCGTGCGAGTGAGCTTTAACCGCCATGTGAGTGAGGACTAATTACCGTGGGAGTGAGACTTACACTAACTGCCATGTGAATCCAACATTTCCAAATTAAAGCGAAGGAAACAAAAAATCAATAGGCCAACACAACTTTTCTCCATACCTTAAAAAAACCTCTACGCTTTGCTGTCACCATCATTGCTCTCCAAAAGCTCCGGTTGAAGGCACTCTCCAAAAGCTCCGGTTGAAGGCACCAAAAGCTCCGGTTGAAGGCACTCTCCAAAAGCTCCGGTTGAAGGCACTCTCCAAAAGCTCCGGTTGAAGGCACTCTCCAAAAGCTCCGGTTGAAGGCACTCTCCAAAAGCTCCGGTTGAAGGCACTCTCCAAAAGCTCCGGTTGAAGGCACTCTCCAAAAGCTCCGGTTGAAGGCACTCTCCAAAAGCTCCGGTTGAAGGCACTCTCCAAAAGCTCGGTTGAAGGCACTCTCCAAAAGCTCCGGTTGAAGGCACTCTCCAAAAGCTCCGGTTGAAGGCACTCTCCAAAAGCTCCGGTTGAAGGCACTCTCCAAAAGCTCCGGTTGAAGGCACTCTCCAAAAGCTCCGGTTGAAGGCACTCTCCAAAAGCTCCGGTTGAAGGCACTCTCCAAAAGCTCCGGTTGAAGGCACTCTCCAAAAGCTCCGGTTGAAGGCACTCTCCAGAAGCTCCAGTTGAAGGCACTCCCGTTTTTAACTGTCTTTAGAACCCGGCTAGTTGTCTATGCAAAATTGTCGTAGTGAGAAGGGAAGACCTTTCTGAATACGGGCGACACACACAGACGAAGGGGAAAGAAAGCGTATACATACACAGGGGAAAACAAAGCGTATACATAGGGGTTGCATTTCCATTAAATCCGATTGCGTTCCTCAAAGCCAGTGATAATGGCATTAATTCCTGTTGGGCACTCTAGTCACGTAGCCGCAGTGATGCTTATCGGTGGGAATGAAACCGCCACGGGGAAAGAGGGAGAGGGGGATAACGCTCGCTTAAAAGTAAAAAGAGCGCGTCGTTCGGGGGTTTTGTTGGGCGCTTAACTCTGGAAATGTTATAGGAAAGGAAATTTATTGTTTAGGAAATTTTTTTTATCTATTTTATTGGGAGTTTGACATGTTTATTCGTTGTACTGGAGAAAGAATACATAGCGTGGATGGATAGTATACATGGATGGATCACAGATAGATGGATTGAGACGTCGGTAAACAGGTAGGTAGACAGACAAAACGGAGATACCAAGTTAGAATACATATCAACGTGGATTGGTAGTGTACATGGATGGATGGATAACAGATAGATTGAGATATCAGTAAAAAGTTGGATAGATACAGATAAATAGATAGAGATACTGCGTTAATCTCCCGAAAGGACATAATACTCGTTTAATTTGAATAGTCATTACGAGTGGAGATGAGTTGCAAGTGTACAAGTTTGGCATCTATGTACAAGTTTGGCATCTATTAGAGAAGTTTTCTCCTGGATCAGACCGAGTAATAAATCTCTGGACTTACCGTACCATGACAATTTGCTTCCCACTACTTCCCATAAGCGAGAATGATGCAAACAACAAACAACTCCATAGACTCCTCATTCACATAGACCACTATTAAATAAGTGTGAGGGAAAAGGGAGGCCACGATCTCTCGTCCTCAAAAGTAAATGATTTTATGCCAGGATTAGTTAGTGTAGCCCTTTGGATAGGAAAAGAAGACAAAACAGAATGAGTATTAACAGACAATAACACATAACCGAACCACTGATGTGTGCAAGGACGGCGTGTAGAGTCACTGGGGTAAGGCGCACCAGTGAAAATCCACTCGGCAAGAAGCCAGCAGGTGAAGACCACTGATGTGTGCAAGGACGGCGTGTAGAGTCACTGGGGTAAGGCGCACCAGTGAAAATCCACTCGGCAAGAAGCCAGCAGGTGAAGTCCAGAAGCTGGTATGCAGTAGGGAGACGACAGCGGTGGCAGATGTAGATATGGAAAGAAGCAGGAGCCTAGGCTGGCTGCTCTTTCGCAAAGCAGAGGAACCAGCTAGGAGAGACGAGGCTCTTCCGCTGAGACGAGGAACCAGCTTGGAGAGACGAGGCTCTTCCGCTTGGAGAGACAAGTTCACCAAGAGACGGAGGCGCTGGTTTCTGCCTGGGCCTTATCGTAGCCTCTCATCGTAGGCTCGGAAAAGGCGGAGCTAAGGCCAAGCCTCGTGGTACCGAAGCCTCACGGTGGCGGAGATCCAAACTTAACGAGGGCCTTTACACATCCCCACAAACAAGGATATGCTGCAAGTAGATTACCCAATATTAGTAGGATCAACAGGATCTACTTAGCAAGTCATCAGATAGATTATATTTTCCGGCTACATGAACGACTCTGAATTTGTAGGCCTGGAGAGACAAGGCCAAGCGAAGCATTCTATCATTTTTGCCTTTGAAGGTAGACCGGTATAACAAGCTTGTGATCAAGCTCCAAGATCAATTCCTCACCGAAAAGGTAGGAGCGGTGGTGGCAGGGGTAGCAGCAGTGGTGGCAGGGGTAGCAGATTGTATCTCGTTCCTCCTGAAAGATACAATAGTAGCAGCATCAGTAGTAGTCAGTAGGTGGATGAGCTAGTCCGTGTGGGTGCCTGCCCTGACATCACCTCACCATCCTGCGCAAAGGGTTTGGCAACGATGGGCAGACTGCAAGGGGGCAGGTTTTATGCGTCTCTTGAGAAAAGCACTGGCACTTGTCGCAAGAACGACAGTGTGCTCTGATGTCAGTACCCATTCCTGGCCATAAGAAGTGGTCAGCAACCTTCTGCTCTGTCTAGCGATGAGGGTAGTGACCAGCTAAAGGATTTTCATGTGCAATATTCAAATACCTCAGTTGACAGACAGGCTGGAGACCCGGAAGATGTACCCGGAAGATGAAGTGGGTGGAGGCACTTCATGCTAGTGGTCGAGGCACGAGTCTGCACAGCACATACTGAGGAAGTAAGGAGAGGCAGTGAGTCCTTGGAGATGGATGAAGCAACAGGAGGCATGGAGATGGATGAAGTAACATGAGGCATGGAGTCTTGGAAGATAGATGAAGTAACTGAAAGTGTGAAGTAACTGAAAGTGGAGACTCAGACAGGAAGGCTTCGAAAAACTGAACTGGAAGCATTACTGCTGAGGCAGACGAGAATCCTGGAACTGAAACTAGTTCATCGTAACTGAAGGTAGGATATGGTTTCTTTGGTATACGAACCCCAGGGACATTACCTATTAGGACACTGGCACCCCAGAGACACTATCTATTAGGACACTGGCACCCCAGACACTACCTATTAGGACACTGGCAAAGTTCATGGGAGCTCGGATCGCGTCAGCCCATCAACTTTCAAAGTAAGGATACCTGATGTAACACTGGACGATGGAAATGTATGGACACTGCCCACGTAGTCACCAACTTAACAGGAACGGCAGTTGCTAATGGCAGCATCAGGTAGAACTGCGACCACAACGCAGGAACAGCCAGTACCCCTAAGGATTTAAGATGCACATGATCCATTAACGATGCCTGAAACAAGGGGCGAGGAACACTTATCAGACAGGATTTTAAGGTTGAGATGGATGGAGGGCTTTGTTGAAGGCACGAGGATCCTTTGGGCACCGGGGTCTATTGCGGCCTAACTCACTACACCCATGACACCTGGTAGTGGAGAAGTTGGTGAAGGCGACGAGTGAACAGGCAGCGTTTTCTTGGGAGGAAGCTTGAAGGATCGCGGGGAAGACCTGAAGGAGGGTTTGCTGGTGTAGTGTGCCGATGCCCAGTCATCAGCTAGCTGTAGTACTCGGGCAAGAGACGACGGTCGGTGTTCTTTGAAGGTGCGGATGTCAGGATTCAGCGAAGCCGAGAACTGGTCGAGTATTATGAAGTGCTTTAGGGAAAGTCAATCATTGGTGGTCTCAGAAGAGAGGGAGACTTATATAGATCACCTTTGCCCGTCAAGAGACATCCCAACCTCACAGCATACGTACTTGGTTCGAGCTTTAACAGCCCTGCCACTCAAAACGGGTGAGGTATGTAGCGATGTCTTCCTGGTAACGTGGGACGAACACCTACATCTCTGATGGTAACAGCGTCAGGCTTACCTTGAGCGGTAAGTCGCTCAGCTTCTTCCCTGTGCTTGTCGCGAGCTCCTCCCGTTCATATGACTGTTGATATAGTGCAAATACACAACATAAAAAAAGAAAGAATTACCAAAACAAATACCATCCAAAAGAAAAAGATACAGAATAAATAACCAAAAGAAATACCATCCAAAAGACATGGTAGATACAAAGAAAAACCCTAAATACCACCCCAAACAACTGCTGTATAACTTTCAAGGGCTGGAACAATAGAGCAATTAGTAACACGTAGATCCTGACGTCGCCATGTGCGAGGGAAACGGGAGGCCAAGATCTGTCGTCCTCAAAAATAAAAGCTGTTAAGCCAGGATTAGTTAGTGTAGCCCTTATCAAAAGCACACAAGACAAAACAATGAGTAACATAATAACATAACCGAACCACTGCTGTCGTGTGCAAGGACGGCGTGCCGAGTCACTGGAGTAAGGCGCACCAGTGAAAATCCACTCTGCAACAAGCCAGGAGGTGAAGTCCAGAAGCGAGACAACGATGGCAGATGCAGAGAAGCTGCAGGAGCCCAGGCTGGTTACTTTTCCGCCGGGATGAGGAACCAGCTTGGAGAGACGGTATTCACCAAGAGACACTGGCGCTGGTGTCTGCCTGGGCCTCATGGTAGCCTCTCATCGTAGGCTCTGAAAACGCGGAGCCAAGGCCAGTAGCAAAGCCTCGTGGTACCAAGGCCTCATGGTGGCGGAGACCCAAAACTTAAAGAGCCTGTCTGGGGGGTATAGCGAAGCCGGCTGGGCGTATAGAAGGTAGTTAGGAAGACCCGGCACGGCGTATCTCCCTCACACATCCCACACAAGAATCTGCTGCAAGTAGATTACACAATATTAGTAGGAAGCTTGTGGTCAACCTCCAAAATGAATTTCATACCGAAAATGTACTAGTATTTGTAGATTTAGATGAAGTAGCAGTGGTGATAGGAGTAGTTGGGGTACCAGATGGTCTCGTTCCTCCTGAAAGATACAATAGTAGCAACATCAGTAACAGTGGAAGATTATCTCGTTAGTAGGTGGATGAGCTTATCCGTGTGGGTGCCTGCCCTAATGTCACCTCACCACCATCCTGCACAGTTTCGTAATTATGGGCAGACTGCGGGGGGGGTGGCAGGTTTTATACGAGTACTCCCTTTTGAGAAAACGGCTGGCACTCCTCGCAAGAACGGTAGTGTACTGATGTCAGTACCCATTCCCGGCCAGAAGAATTGGTCAGCAACCTTCTGCTGTCGATGAAGTAACAGGAGGCAGCAGAGTCTTTGAAGACAGACGAAGTAACTGAAGGTGGAGACTTTTGGGAGACAGGAAGGCTTCGTAAAACTCAACTGGAAGCGTTACTGCTGAGGCAGACGAGAATCTTGGAACTGACGAGAATCCTGGAACTGAAACTAGTTCATCGTAACTGAACGTTAGGGTATAGTTTCTTTGGTATGCGAACCCCAGGTACATTACCTATTAGGACACTGGCAAAATTGATGGGAGCTCGCATCGCGTCAGTCCAACCTCCAAAGTAAGGACACCAGGACACCAGAAGTAACACTGGACGACGGGAAAGTTACCAACACGACCACCAGGTAGTCAAGTTGACAGGAACGGCAGTTGCTAATGTCAGTATCAGGTCAACTTATGCGACCACAATGCAGGAACACCCAGTATCCCTAAGGATTGAAGAAGTCTATGGATCCATTAATGGTGCCTGAAACAAGGGGCTGAGGAACACTTCAGCCAGGCAAAATCAGGCCAAACCCTGTCGTGAAACGGTTGAGAACTTTTCACATCCATGATACCTGGTAGTGGAAGTAGTTTTGAAGGCGACAAGTGAACAGGTGGTTTTCTTGGGAGGCTTGAAGGATCGCAGAGACGACCTGAAGGAGGGTTTGCTGGTGTACAGGTGGTTTTCTTGGGAGGCTTGAAGGATCGCAGAGACGACCTGAAGGAGGGTTTGCTGGTGTACGAGTAGTGTGCCGATGCCCAGTCATCAGCTAGCTGCACTGCTCGGGCAAGAGACGACGGTCGGTGTTCTTTGATGAAGGTGCGGATGTCAGGATTCAGCAAAGCCAAGGACTAGTCGAGTATCATGAACTCCTTTAGGGAAAAGTTTCCCGGAACTTGGGAAGCCTCTAACCAGCTCTATTGAAATAGACGGGGGAAGCCTCTAACCAGCTCTATTGAAATAGACGGGTTAAATGAACTGAAAACTGGGAAGAATCTTCCCAGTCTAATTTTAGCGTTGCGGAAATCAAGGCGATATCAGTCTGCAGTCTTAAGTCCTATCAAACTTCTCAATTAATCATTGGTGGTCTCGGGGGAGAGGTAGACAAATCAGCAGCTTTTCCCGTTAAGAGACATCCCAACCTCACAGCATACGTACTTGGTTCGAGCTTTAACAGCCCTCGTATACTGGTGATGTGGGACGAACACCTACATCTGGGATGGTAACAGCGTCAGGCTTACCTTGAGCGGTAAGTCGCATTCGTTCGGTTTCAGCTTCCAGGTCAGCAAGCTCTAACCTCTCGTCGCCGAGGTTCCCTCTGCTTGTCGCTCAGCTTCGTTTTGTCGCAACGCTGCTCGGTCCCCCCGTTCATATGCCTGTTGATGTAGTGCACAAGAACGGCAGCCTGTTTCTGTAGTTGCTCGAAGAAATACATGCTAGATACAAAAGAAAAAGATTTAATACCACCCAAAGGAAGACATGCGTTACAAAGAAATATAGAATTAATACCACCGAAAGGAAGACATGCTAGATCCTACAAAGAACTAAGACTTAATACCACCCAAAGGAAAACATGCTAGATCCAAAGATTAAGAGACTTAATACCACCCAAAGGAATACCACCCAAAGGAATACGTGCTAGATACAAGGAAGAAATGATCACCACCACCACCCCTAGAAATGATCACCACCCCTAGAAATGACCACCACCCCTAGAAATGATCACCACCACCACCCCTAGAAATGATCACCACCACCACCCCTAGAAATGATCACCACCACCACCCCTAGAAATGATCACCACCACCACCCCTAGAAATGATCACCACCACCACCCCTAGAAATGATCACCACCACCACCCCTAGAAATGATCACCACCACCACCCCTAGAAATGATCACCACCACCACCCCTAGAAATGATCACCACCACCACCCCTAGAAATGATCACCACCACCACCCCTAGAAATGATCACCACCACCACCCCTAGAAATGATCACCACCACCACCCCTAGAAATGATCACCACCACCACCCCTAGAAATGATCACCACCACCACCCCTAGAAATGATCACCACCACCACCCCTAGAAATGATCACCACCACCACCCCTAGAAATGATCACCACCACCACCCCTAGAAATGATCACCACCACCACCCCTAGAAATGATCACCACCACCACCCCTAGAAATGATCACCACCACCACCCCTAGAAATGATCACCACCACCACCCTAGAAATGATCACCACCACCACCCCTAGAAATGATCACCACCACCACCCCTAGAAATGATCACCACCACCACCCCTAGAAATGATCACCACCACCACCCCTAGAAATGATCACCACCACCACCCCTAGGAAGGAAGAAATGATCACCACCACCCCTAGGAAGGAAGAAATGATCACCACCACCCCTAGGAAGGAAGAAATGATCACCACCACCCCTAGGAAGGAAGAAATGATCACCACCACCCCTAGGAAGGAAGAAATGATCACCACCACCCCTAGGAAGGAAGAAATGATCACCACCACCCCTAGGAAGGAAGAAATGATCACCACCACCCCTAGGAAGGAAGAAATGATCACCACCACCCCTAGGAAGGAAGAAATGATCACCACCACCCCTAGGAAGGAAGAAATGATCACCACCACCCCAAGGAAGGAAGATAGATTTAACACCACCCCAAGGAAGGAAGATAGATTTAACACCACCCCAAGGAAGGAAGATAGATTTAACACCACCCCAAGGAAGGAAGGAAGAAAGAAAGAATTAACACCACCCCAAGTAAGGAAGTAAGAAAGAATTAACAACAAGTAAGGAAGAATTAACACCACCTAAGGAAGAGAAAGAATTAACCACCCCAAGGAAGGAAGAAAAAGAATAGGAAGAGAAAGAATTACACCACCCCAAGGAAGGAAGAAAAAGAATAACACCACCCCAAGGAAGGAAGAACAAAGAATTGACACCACCCCAAGGAAAGCAAAGAATTAACACCACCCCAAGGAAAGCAAAGAATTACCACCCCAAGGAAAGAACAAAGAATTAACACCACCCCAAGGAAAGAACAAAGAATTAACACCACCCCAAGGAAAGAACAAAGAATTAACACCACCCCAAGGAAAGAACAAAGAATTAACACCAGCCCAAGGAAAGAAGAAAAAGAATTAACACCACCCCAAGGAAAGAAAAAGAATTAACACCCAATGGAAGACATGGTAGATATGAAGAGTAATTAAAACACCACCCAAAGGAAGACACGGTAGATATGAAGATAAAGAATTACTAAAAACACCACTCAAAGAAATACACGGATTAGTTACTAAAAAACAAACACCATCCAAACACACACCACGCAAAAATTGTAGGCACGAAGAGAAGAAATTCGGTCAGTCTTTAACACTCAGTAAACACAACAAAGGAACCTATGTGGATAAATAACTTACAAGAATGGAGACAAGCAGGAACCCAGGCTGGCTGCTCTCCCACTAAACCAGCTTGAAGACAAGGCTCTTCCGCTTCCAGAGACGAGGTGTTCACGAAGAGACGGTGGCGCTGGTGTCTGCCTGGGCCTCATCGTAGCCTCACATCGTAGGCTCGGAAAAGGCGGAGCCAATAGCAAAGCCTCGTGGTATCGAAGCCTCATGGTGGCGGAGATCCAAAACTTAACAAGGTCCTGCCTGGGGGGTATAACGAAGCCGGCTGGGCGTATAGAAGGTAGTTAGGAAGGGAGGAAGAGCCGGCACGGCGTATCTCCCTTACAGTAAGATACTAAAGAAAGCTGCAAATAGCCATTAAGCGTACGAATACACGTGGCACTCCCTATTCTGGACATATTTACGTATTTCTACTTATCATTATCCTCATCCATAAGCTTATTACATCTATTTAGTCTTTTAAAGCTTCTCCTCATCTCATTACTAAATTAGCGAATATTCCATTTCTATACCAGTTTACTTGAGAACCATTTCCTTCCTATCTTCAAAAACCTCATCCCAGACTCACTCGAGGCTTCAGACATATATTGGGTGAGATGCGGCTTGATTGATCACTACTTTACTACTTTTGAAGCGTTATATGCACTTTTGTAGTGGCGATGTAATGGTTAGCGTGTCCAGCCAGGCGAAGACAGTTTGGGCTTGTCTCCTTTCACGCTGTAGCTTCTGTGCATCTTGCAGAAAATAGGAAAGGGACAAGTTGTGATCCTGAAACCCGCCAACCCCATCACCACCAACTCCTTTCCCAATAAGACGCCCCGAACCAGCGACGCGAGAAGTGGTGTGTCTCTACTGTAGCCTGTCACTGAACCTTCTACTGTCTTTGGTTAACATTTAGAGTATGTCGAGACTGACTTTGCATCAGTTAAGAGGAAAAATGAAGTTGATATTATTTATTCCTCCCCATATGTATATCATGGTCGCTATAACAATAATTTGTCTGCCATCTTGTTTAGACCCCACTAATGCTGAGGCTCGCATCTATTGTTTACAGTGTGTTCCTGTACTGCAAATATGACGTGGAGTTTCTTATGTGTGTGGTAAAATATGTCTGATGTTTTCGTTGATATCTTTTTCAACGCTAGGATTTCTTTTTTTTTCGTCTCGGTTTTATTTATTAGTTGTTTTTCACTATTATTTTTGTACATCCTCCTTCTCATTTCTTCTTTCTTACAAGTCATTCTAATCCTCCTTCTCATTTCTCCTTTCTTACAGGTCATTCTCCTTCTCATCTCTCCTTTCTTACAGGTCATTCTCCTTCCTCTCTATTTCCCTTTCCTTCCCTTCTTCCCTGATGTGCAGCAGATTCTCCCGACTGTAATGTTTCGTTCCATTAGAGTTTTTGTGTTAATTACAATTTATCTTCATCTTCCTCATCGTCTCATCCTCATCACGTCAACCTTAGTACTAATAACTTAATTCTCCCCCAAACAAGGTGGAGGGCGTCTCGTGAAAACACCATAAAAGCTGAGTTAATCACCTTGATAGTATTCAATTCTAAAACAGCAGTTACTTTACAGGATCATTGGTTATCATTTCTTCTACAATTATACTAATTTTTATTCTAAAGGAGAGTAAATAACTCTCAGCCTTTCTATGACTACTTAGGCTTCATAAAACTGTGTTGGGTAGGTTAGGAGTAGATTTTCAAAGGACACCACTAAAACATAACGAACAGTCGAGTAATTTAAGATATTTAGTGCCAGAAGTGTTGTTTTTGCCAAATGGTATTGTCCAACACTATTCAGAGCAAGTACGAGGTGTTATACTGGCACTCGAAGTGTTAAGACAACATTAGAAAAAAAGAATAAAAATACTTCTACTATTATTATAATTACTACTACTAGTTAAAGCAACACCAAGACAATAAAAATAGATAACAAAAACCAAACACCAGGAGAATTAATATCAATAAAAAGTAATAATAATATTTTACGAAACCCAATCCTTCCTCCTGGTCTCTTTCCCTGGGGGTGTGGGAGAGCGGCGCCCCTGTGATGCTGCACGATACGTCAGGTTCCCGCCGGTATCGCCTCTCCTCCCTACGGATCACACTTTCACAAGGAACGGAGTATTGATCAGGTCGAGCCGCACTGAATACACTCTTTCACACACTCTTTCAGGTTAATCCACTTAGCGAGGGTCAGAGAGAGACAAGGCTCGGCCCCACAAAGGTTGCACAATGTTCTTGCATGTTTCACGTGTGATGTTCCCCAAGTATTGTGTGTTTGTCTCGCTGCTTCTCGCTGTGGAAATGCTGATGTACCTTTGAGTCGTTGTCAATATCTTCTTTTTATTTCTTTCTTTATATTTTCTTAAGAAGGAAATCTAGAAATTATTAATGCTTCTTAGACGTTGCTGCTAAAACCATATTTATTTATTTTAGGTTAAGAAATAGAATCTAAGAATTGAAAAGAAATATTAGGTTTCTCTCCACTCGATCATTGTTGTTAAAACCAAACTGATTATTATTATTATCATTATTTTTTTTGTAAATTAAGAATATATCGGTACAAGGGCGAAATATTTTTAATTTGAAAAAAAAAAACACTTAAAACAACAAGATTTAAGAATGAATTCCTTGATTCCTATTGATGAGAACATATGATCTAGTAACGAATGCAATACAAACAACACAAGGAAACGTTTGTCTGTCATCTCAAAAAAAAAAAAAGAAGAAAGAAAAGAAAATAAGAGAGAAAAAAATGGAAAGATTGCATCGCTAAGATTTCTTTTAACAGAATTAGAGCACAACATTCATGCAGGGATGCGATACAGACACAGGTGACAAATGGCACAAGCAAACATCCTGAGAGCATCCAGAAAAAGAGGAAATTGGAAAGATTACCACATTAAGATTTTCTCTCGATAAAAAGGAAAGAGAATATGAGACAAAAAAAGAGAAAAAGAAAGAAAAAAAAAAAGTACAGCTATAATAGATCATAAACAACATGAACAAACAACCGAATAGCATCTCCGAAAAACACACGAGATTTCGAAAGCTTGGAACGTCAGGATTTAAGAGTTTACAGTCGCTTTTCGCCATTAAATCTTTGGAACGGAGCTAAATGAGACACATGGTTGGGTTCCGCGCCCGCCTCCCCTTTGCGTGGTCGGTCACTAATTTGTTTCCGAGGACCATTTAAGAGGAAAGTGTGTCGTGTTTGACTTCAATCAAGGTGCGCGGCGTGTTTGGTGCTCTGGTTTGGTATACACTGGATATCAACAGTAGCAGCAGTATTAATAATAGTACTAGTAGTAGTAGTAGTAGTAGTAGTAGTAGTAGTAGTAGTAGTAGTAGTAATAGTAGTAGTAGCAATAGGAATAGTACTAGTGGTAGTTATAACATGTCAATATTGGTAGCAGTATCTGTTATAATATTAGTAGTAATAGTAGTAGTAATGGTAGTAGTAGTAGGAGTAGCAGTAGCATTAGTAACAGCAACAGCAGACTTCCTTAAGGAGAAAAGTTAGTTCGTGCGAAAGACGTAGTGAAAGAACCACGATACTTTGTCTTTCCTCGTGGCTGATTGAAGAAGCTGACGACACAGTGAGTTCAGAGCAAGTATGGAGACGGATGGTGCTGTTCAGTGGGATCTTCTTACATTACTCAGCGACAGGACGGATAAAGAAATACTTGATACACTAATATTTTCCTTGCCCGCCTCCGTGTGACTATTATATCCACCTACTATACATTTCAGCGGTGGACAAACGGTGTTTTTTGCAGATATCTCCTAAACGAATCGTTGGATGAGTATGATATTTCAACACACTACCTTGAACATCCGTTCGTAATTTATGGTTAACATACCACAGTGCTATATGTGTTTTGTGAGGAGTTTACTCGTGAAAAATAACACAAAGCCGACGAGTCATGTTGACGCCCCCACACACCCACCCAAACCATTCCTAACCACTACTACGTCTCCCCCGTCTCGGAAGTTCTCGCCCTCTTTATCCCTCCTCTCCTCTCCCTAGCTCCTCGCCTCCCTCACTCCTGTGTCCCTCCCTACTTCTCCCACCACTGTATTTATACATTATAATGTTCTGTAAGTGTGTATGTATAGATAGGATTATTAACGAGTATGGTACAATTTCATGAAGGCAAGAAGTGGTTCACGTTGATAATTACTGTACAACAGCACGTTTACGTGTAGTATATAGAAGAGCCATGTTTGCAGTCGTTATGGTCAACCATGTGAACATGATGTGCTGGAATTACCTGTGACCTGGACCTTCTACTGTTAGGAAAAGTTGATACTCTTATTGCGTACTGTCTACCTATTGATCATAAAAAGTGGTCCAGTTTATATATAATATTATTTTGTTGTTAGATACGTTGCTTATTATCCAGCTATACGGCCATTAACAGCGGAATTAGCTATTGCTTTCACGGTCGTTTGACCCACTCTGGTTTTCATGTCCACATATACCAGCAATTGTATTAAATAATATTATTAATGTATGATATGTATGTACATACTGACGTATGTAACTATTATACCTATACGTATGTAATTACAATAGGGAAAAAAAATCAAAGGTGGAAGGCTGATGGTGTGAATAAGGGGTGAAGAGGGAAGCGGGGAAGAGGGTCATGCGATACTGGGATAGAGAAGGAGTGGTCTGGGGGTTCTTCAGGGTGGTGGTGGTGGTGGTGGAGGGTTAAACGAATACCCCACACTCGTCCGATTCTGTATAACACCTTTGATATGATGACTGGATTAGGCGTAATATCACTCCGTAAACTCCTCACATAACACATATAGCACTGTGGTATGTTAACCATAAATTACGAACGGATGTTCAAGGTAGTGTGTTGAAATATCATACTCACCCAACGATTCGTTTAGGAGGTATCTACAAAAAAACACCGTTTGTCCACCGCTGAAATATATAGTACGTTAGTGACTATATTTTAAAGTGTTTGATGGAAGGAAGCTTAGAAATATGTGAAAGTTGTGTTTAATCTATTCCAAATTTTGTAGTGTTTTGATGTGACTCGTTTTAATGTTTTATTATATTCTTGTTGGTGAAGAGAAAAAGTTTGTCAATGAATCAGTGATAATGATGACAATAATAAAACTTTTATATTCAAGTGCAATTCAAAGGCAATAGTTTCCCTTGTCTTCTGAATATAACGACCACTAAGAAGTCCAACAGAAAGTTTGTAAAGGATTCAACAAATTTATAGATAAAGACCTGAGAGTTAATCCCTTCAATATTGGGACATATTTTGATCTTGAGATTTGTGTACGATTAGATCATATGGAGGTCAGACGATTAATGGCTAAACTCTTCACTATTTCTATCCCCCCACATAAGTATCCGAAGCTGTTTCAATCACCCAGTAGTAAGCAGAATGAATAAGGAAATGCGTCATGGTACTTAAGGGATTAAGCCCAACAAGGTTCCCACAATGACTTGCTTACCTGTCACTTAGTAGATTAATTCACTCTTATTGATATAGAGGATGGGTCGTCCTGGGAACATTACTCTAATACACAACAAAGACTCTGCTCACAGGACACCATTACATCTTAGCCTAAAGCATATTACAGTAATGTCTGACGGTGTTAAAAATAAAAGTAAGCGTAGACAGCTGTGTTATACAGGAACTTACCACGTGCACGCCTGATGGTTTCTTGCAGCTCCCCTTCTTGTATTTTTGCGTTGTTATGGATGTTATTGGCCTCCTGTTCATCTATATAACTCGCCTTTATGTTCAAGTGCATCGTTTTTGGAGTTAATCTCTCTCTATATATATGACACGTGTTCAGTAACGCTCTGGACTCCCAACAAGGATGATTGGCCGGGTTCTCAAGACTGTGTTTCCTGTCATTAACGTAGAAATCTTGTTAATCTGTCCTTAGAATTAAAAACAAAAGAAAAAAAAAACACCCTTAAAAACCGTACCACTTCTACTGCAGCCTTTTCAAAGAAGTGGAGATGCGCAAAGAAGCGTTTAACAATATGGATCCAGGACTCCTTTGGTATACTAACTTTGTGTCCATTTGCATCCCAGTGACTTTAGCACATTTACTCCTCCTCCTGTGTGTGTGTGTGTGTGTGTGTGTGTGTGTGTGTGTGTGTGTGTGTGTGTGTGTGTGTGTGTGCGTGTGTGTGTGTGCGTGTGTGTGCGTGCGCTTGCTTGCTTGGCGTTCTGTTTCGTTCTATTCACACGAGTTTATTTCACTACCTCTCTCTCTCTCTCTCTCTCTCTCTCTCTCTCTCTCTCTCTCTCTCTCTCTCTCTGTGTGTGTGTGTGTGTGTCTTTCCTTTGTGTCTTTGTCTCCAGCTTTCCTTGTCACCGTTCGTGCGCCGTCCATCGTCTCTTCATCAGCCGTCTCTGTGTTATTCTGCCACCGTCCAAACCTATTCCTTATTCATGCCTACTCAGTGTCGCCTCCCTCCCACCAGCAAGTTGTTTATCTCTCTCTCTCTCTCTCTCTCTCTCTCTCTCTCTCTCTCTCTCTCTCTCTCTCTCTCTCTCTCTCTCTCTCTCTCTCTCTCTTTACGTTACTTAAAGATAAATTTATTCTCCCTGATTCTTGTTTTATTAGTTTTTCTTGCAGTGTATTCGAGATTCTGTTATGGAAGTGTTAAGAATAAGCCACGTGCTTGATTCCTATTTATGGTTATGGTCCTCTTCCTCCTCTTCCTCCTCCTCCTCCTCCTTCGTTCTTCCTGTGTCTTGTCCTAGTTTTAATTTCACTGTATTCGAAAATTGATTTGCTTGCTCGAGTTAGTGTGTCTCCTCCTCCTCCTCCTCGCTCCCAGATTCACAACTTCACAACTAACACATTGAATGAAATCAAGTCTCTCAGTGTAACCTCATTGACATCAGCTAAAGACGTCCAGCCATTTAATTCCTTCTCAGCCGCTTGTTGGATAAGATGCCAATAGGATATTAGGCCTTCCCTTCTTGGGGTAATGAATTTGTCTAGTGCAGATTCTCGGTCTAGTTTCGAAAGACACCAGTGGATGATTAGGTATTTCAGATGTTTTATTGTCTTTGCTTCGGTTTTCGTTCAGTAATAGCGGTTGGTGACGCAGAAATGAAGGAATGAATGCAATGCGATTCATTAAGTATCTGCCAAAAGACTGAATTGTAATAGAAAGCCTCTGATATTTAAACTAGAATCATTTCACTTATTTTCCCTTCAAGTTTATATCTTTTAATCCAGTTAGAGCTTCCTTGCGTCTCTCTCTCTCTCTCTCTCTCTCTCTCTCTCTCTCTCTCTCTCTCTCTCTCTCTCTCTCTCTCTCGAAGTGGTTTTCTTCTTTTTTTATAGTAATTATTGCTAAAAATTTTTGATAATATTTCGTCGTTTTCTCTTTATCACATCTCTCTCTCTCTCTCTCTCTCTCTCTCTCTCTCTCTCTCTCTCTCTCTCTCTCTCTCTCTCTCTCTCTCTCTCTCTCTCTCTCTCTGAGTTTTCCAAAGATAAGGCGGATAATCCAGCAATTTTCTTTTACAATTTGTTGCGTCAGGATAAAATCAACTTAAATGTTCTCCAATGAACGGCTTCTCATTTCCTGATTTTCATTTAGAGCATGAGGGGCCAGAAATTGAACCTCCTACCGTAACAAAAGACTGGAGAGAGAGAGAGAGAGAGAGAGAGAGAGAGAGAGAGAGAGAGAGAGAGTATATTAACCTCCAGTTTCTCTAAATGCGAAAAAAAACTATTTCTCTTAATAAAAACTAAGCATTGTGTTAGCTCTATACATTGTGCTTCGTTGCATTGTTGAAGAAAATCTCTTGTTTTTTTTATCCCGTATTCTCGTGACTTTAACACCGTGAGTTTCGAGTCCAAGCTTCACGCAGCATCCCCCTCTACACTCAAAAGGCTTTAGTTGAAGTGACACGGGAATTTCAAAGGTTATAGTGACATATTAACAAAATTTCCTCATTATTAACAGGAGAAACACTCGCGAACCCGGCCAATCATCAAACACTTACCCAGCATTTTTGTTCTGCTTATTACATGGTCGTACATCTTGTTTTTAATTTGGTGCGTCAAGAGAGAGTTGTTTGTGACCATTGCTCGGCGCATCTTGCTATTTGCAGTGTGGTATTACTCATGTTTGTCAAAGATTCATCTGCCTTTGTCCAGAGAGAGAGAGAGAGAGAGAGAGAGAGAGAGAGAGAGAGAGAGAGAGAGAGAGAGAGAGAGAGAGAGAGAGCAGGACGTATAATGTTACTGACCCTCCTCCGTCTGACTGACAACATGAGAGGGAGAATGAATAAATGCATGAATGAATAACAATAACAGCCATGACCTGGACGAGAGAGAGAGAGAGAGAGAGAGAGAGAGAGAGAGAGAGAGAGAGAGAGAGAGAGAGAGATTGTGACAAATATGAACACGACAAAATAAATACTTCTTTTTTCACCCTTTCTTTCAAACTTTGTTAAGGAAAAAAGTGATCGAAAGGAAGAGAAAAAAATATTAAAAAAAGCTACTCTTGAGTGTGCTCTTGTACATTTTCTACTTCTTTCTCTCTTCCCTACGACGATTTCTTCTTCTCCTCAATGTTTGGAAGAGTGAAAATATATCTCTAGGATGTGTCGTTGTCATCGCTACAGTAAGAGAGAGTAGAGAGATAGAAAAAGAGAGAAAGAGAGAAAGAGAGATAGAGAGACCTTATACCACAACACCATGGTAAGCAAGAACACAACCCACGATTCCATTTTTTCCCAATCTCATTTCATACTCTGAGGAACGAAAAGAAATGTGGGAGAAAGATAGAGAGATAGAAAATAAGAAAAAAAAAAAAAAGAGGTCATGGGAAGGAAAAAAGTGAACAGTTCCTTCTGCCGGAAATTGGCTATTACTGCCTTGCAAATTGGTTTCCTGATGAGAACCAACTTTGCCTCGGAGATTCGTAAAGGAAAGTGGGAAGAAAAAAAATTATTCTGCACAAGTAAACAATGCTCTCTGTTTGATCCCATTTTTGGAAACGATTTGACGGTAAAGACATAGGGAGGAGAATGTACGCGCTGTATGTATAAAAACCAATGGGTGGATAGCTGGAGATAGATGAATAGAATGTTGAATGAATAGATAGATAGATGGAGGGATAAATAGATAGATGAATATATAGCCAAACATACATATAGTTAGAGAAATACATTAATCGATAGATAGACAAACAGGGAAACGGGTAGATAGATAGATAGATAGATAGATAGATAGATGGATAGATAGATGGATAGATAAATGAGAGAGAGAGAGAGAGAGAGAGAGAGAGAGAGAGAGAGAGAGAGAGAGAGAGAGAGAGAGAGAGAGAGAGAGAGAGAGAGAGAAAGGACTTGAAGCGTCTAAACTTACATGGTGTGTGACTCTTAAAGTTGATGAGAACTTAAGACCACTTGGCTGCTCACCGTCAGGCTGGGGAGTTACTTGTGGGTTAATGAAGGGAGGATCACCCACGGCTCCGACCTCTGGGGAAGTTATTCTGTCTGAGGAGTCATGAAAGGCGTAACCGAGTATCGCCATGAGGTCAACGCTTCTCTCTCTCTCTCTCTCTCTCTCTCTCTCTCTCTCTCTCTCTCTCTCTCTCTCTCTCTCTACCATTTGTCTCTTTAACTTTTCTAAGAGTGTTTTGTAGATATAGTTTTCCCTTAAGGAGTTGTAGTCTTTATTTTTTTTTTTAAGTGTCTTTCATGGTTTGCTTTAGTGGTTAGTATAAGTGTTTCGATTTTTAAAGTGTTATTGTTCAGCGTATGCCAAATGCATCGTAAGACAAATTTATGGATGAGGAAATATGGTAGGTAGAAATACGTAGTTATTGGTAGTAGGTATGTTTCCTGCGATACAGTAAGGGCTGCCACGTGTATGTCTGACGGCTTCTTCCAGCTTTCCTTATTTACTTATGTCACAAAATTCTTATATTTAAACCGGGTATGAGTCTGTGAATACGAAATGCTTGGAGTGAAGCTGGAAGGCATTCAGAACATCAAGAGGTTCGGGTTACATTAAAAAATGATGAACAAAGTAAAAAAAAAAAGGAAAAAGAAAAAGGAAAAGCAAAAGAGGTTAATAAAAAAAAAAATAGTAAATGTAGATATGAGTAATAACAGAGCACCAAGTTTGGGTTTAATTAAGGAAAGGCGTGTGTCGAGAATTGCTTTCTTAATTAATCATTAGTGTGGTGGGATTCCTGGCAGCGCGTGACGTACTCGGCGCTGACAAATACCATAAGGTTGCCCGGCTGCCATTACGGACCATAATCTGAAACACCTCTATCTACACTGCACCACTTCTACTTTAAAAAGACTACTTAAAGTTACATTGGTTTTTAAGGGTGTTTTTATGGTTCCAGTGACAGATTAACACGATCTTTATAAATACATCACTGAGAAACACTCTTGAGACGCCGAATAATCACCTGTGTGGCCTTTAAAATTAGTCCTGGTGAGAGAGCAGAGGATGCATTCTTGCCTCCCCGAACCTGAACGTGTAATTTGTGTTTTTGAGGGCATCTTTGGCAAGACGCCTGATTCCCAACAGCAATGCGGCGTCCTGGCGAATCTGCAGACGGTTCCTCCTCGCTGTCCTGAAGACCACGTCCCACACACATCCGTTGTCACGAAAGAATACGAAGGAATTGTATAAAGGCAATGTTTTCCCGTTTTTTTTGTGTGTGTGTGTGTGTTTGAGATTTCAAGACGCTAGTGGAATTATTTATTTATTTATTATTTTTTTTAGCTGGTGAATGAGTTTTGTTTAATTTTTTTCTGTTTTGTTTTCGTGGCCAAATTAATGAAGCTTGGTTAGGGAAATGGTGATGTGATAGTGGTGGTAGTCTTGTTGTTGTCTTTGTTGTTGTTGTTGTTGTTGTTGTTGTTGTTGTTGTCCTCCTCCTCCTCCTCCTCCTCCTCCTCCTCCTCCTCCTCCTCCTCCTCCTCCTCCTTCTCCTTCTCCTCCTTCTCCTTCCTCCTTCTCCTTCCTCCTTCTCCTTCCTCCTCCTCCTCCTCCTCCTCCTCCTCCTCTTCCATCCATTTTCGTTTATAATCCATTACTTCATCAGATACACAATAAGAACAGATGAGTATGTGATTTACGTACAGACCTTGACGCTTGCAAGGTGACAGCAACCCACTGAAGTGTTCTCATTACACTCCTGGCCACTTCACTTCACCTCAAAACCGAACATACCACCATGGAACCCATTACTACTTGGCATAAAGGACAAGTACAACGCGCAGCCATTACCTATAAAGACATAAAAACTTCCTTGATCCCTGAAATTCATCTACCCTTCCCATTCATCATTAGGTATACAGACATGAAAATTTCCTCAATCTCTAAAATTCATCTACTTATTCCATTCTTCTCCTTTCGCCGTTTTCACAAAATTAGATTGACGTCACGTAATCTCTGTGCGTCAAGCTGTTCCATTCCAGCCTCACAACTCTGCAAGGCTCCCAGATCCCTCACGGTGAGACAGCAAACAGTATATTGTATGATGGACTTCGAGGCATAACTTTGATTGCAGTTCAAGTTGTCAATGGGTCACCATGGAGCGTCGAGGGGGACTTTACCTGAAATATACGTTTGTGTCACGTAGTTAGTTAGTTATCTTGGTAGAACGGCTCATTTCCTTCCCCGCCTGTGGCTTTCTCACGCTTTCTGTGGATAAGTGGAGTTAGGATACAAACATAAGAGATTGAAGTTTGTTCTATTTATGTTTGTGTCACTACTAGTTGTCCCCATTGCTTGTTTCGTTTATCTTGTTGTGACTTCCTCATGTGAATATGTAAGGTTAGGATAGAAAAAAAATTAAGATGTAGAAATGTGTTTGTCTTTACGTCTGTGTCACTAATAGTCTGGGCAAAATAGCTTGCTGCCTTTTTCCTCTTTTTACTCCCTCAAGGGCTCTCTAAATACGTGGAGTTAGGATAAAAGATGAAATTAAACGTTTGATGAATAATTTTAGATGGCTCCCGGGAATTTTTTAATGAAAAAAATATATATTTAGCTGAACCAGAAGCTGGCCCACATATTAACCTTCAGCTGGACTACGAGTTGGTAGGTTATCAAATAACTTTTAGCGTTAATTAATTTCAGAACCACATTCCTCTCATGGTGCCGTGAGGGGTGAGCGCCGTGCCTCGGGTAGGTGGCCAGTGCCGCTGTGTATGTGCGGGCCCAGGTGTGCGGGGCGGGTAAGAAACAAGAGACTTTTATGGCAGAGAAACTTATGACATTGAATCTCAGTAATAAATAAAAGAAGAGACAGACATTTTACGTGTACTGGAGGCTATGTATGGAAAAATTAAGCTGGATATTTTTTTTATAGATACAATATAAGGACATAAGAAGATGGGAAGCCACACGAAGTAATCAACCCTATTTCTACCTATCGTCCCCTTTATGAAGCTCCTTAACCATTCACCACTAACAACCTGAGTCCAGACAGCTTAATTACTGATTATTTTATTACTTGCGCTCAGTTATAACTAAACTGAGCGTTATTCTTTTAATTTTTGCCTTTATTTCTTTTCGGGGGACTGGCACCTTCATTTTTTCCCGCCATTTTGTCGTTCTTGGCCAAAGCGTCATGTTGATAATAAAAAGGATGTGATAAATACTCTCTCATGTGTTTCCTGACAGATACCATGAAACTTAGACCGTTTGAAGTGCAGGATGGAAAAATTCTCCTCTCTCTGTCTGTCTGTCTGTCTGTCTGTCTGTCTGTCTGTCTGTCTCTCTCTCTCTCTCTCTCTCTCTCTCTCTCTCTCTCTCTCTCTCTCTCTCTCTCTCTCTCTCTCTCTCTCTCTCTCTCTCTCTCTCTCTCTCTCTCTCTCTCTCTCTCTCTCTCTCTCTCTCTCTCTCTCTCTCTCTCTCTCTCTCTCTCTCTCTCTCTCTCTCTCTCTCTCTCTCTCCATCCCGACTCTTTGTCTCCAAGTCGCCACCACTGCGCCACCTTCACGTGTCTCCACGCTGCCTCTAAACACTCAGCTGGCCTTCGAGAGCTGGCACTACTGCAGGAGAGTCTGGCCGGAATCCTGCAATGTCTGGGCTGCCGTCGTCTGCCCGGAATACATTTAGCAAGGAAACCCAGTAAGGGAGCATTTTTCCAACCAGTAACTGTCAGGGTTTAAAATTTTCACGACGCAAAATGGCTCCCCTGCAATATTTGTGATGCCTTTATTTAAAATTGTTGAAATTTTAATTCAGCCTCGCCAACGCAGCTCGTCGTGAATCATTTGCTTGTTGATATGATGCTCTTTTTTTTTAATACAAGTTTCTAAATTTTCTTTCTTTTTGGAGGGGGAACATCACACAGGGACATATGTGTTGATGATTTGATTTAAGATTGTGTGGGGTATGAATGCGTTGCCGTGTTCGTAAGAGAGAACACATGAACAAACATACACACACACCCACACCCACACCCACACACACACACACACACACACACACACACACACACACACACACACACACACACACTGATAAAACAACAACAACAACAACGTATGAACCACTTGATTTCCTTTATTTCAATCATTTAGTTTTTATCTATTCATCCGTTATTATTTTTCACATCAAGTTCGTGTATTTTCGTACGTACTTACATGATCTGGGTGCTCCTTATTTCCATCTCCTCTTAGTCATGCAAAACAGGCATTACTCATCCTTTATAACACCTTTCTCCTTCCTGAACTGAACCTTTACTTGTGTGGGAGAAGGCATTAAATCGTGTAATCCGTCGCTATAAAAGAATCGAAATATTTTTATCAACCATTTTCCCAGAACTGCAGAAATGTAGATTTTACACCGTCACTTTTCATGATGTTCGCATTCGTGCTATTTTTTTTGTTTCATTTTGCATTTTTTTTTTCAAAGATTTTGTTTGTTTAAATACCATTTGCATTTTGTTACAGTATGTATAGAGCCTTTGATGAACGTCCGGCGCCGCGTGACCCATATCTAGTATTGCAACACCGTGTTCGTTATCAATCTGTCAGTTGGTCCATTTCTTTTTATCTTTACATCCCTTGAAGCGATGTAATTTGACTTGGTCTGATTGACTGCTAGTATCGTGGCGACGCAGCAAAACACAATCTATCACGGAACGTCAAATAATCTCGCAGAAAAAGGACGTAAAGCGGAAAAGAAGCTGCGTGATTTGCCTTGGTCATCTGAATTTTCGAGATGCTGTACAGATTGAGGCAGAGAAGCTGATAACGTGAACAATAGGGCGAGTTAGGATTCTTGTATTTCCTTCATCATTCATCACCCACTTCCTTTGTCACCTCGAAAAGCTACTATTCTTTATCCGTTTCTTTGTTGCAGATGGTTATAAAGATTTCATGCATTACTCTTGGTGATAATTGTTTCAAATCATGGTAGTAAGGTTAATAAGATTGCAGAAAAATACACACAGGGATCTAAAAAGACAAATTAACCTCATTTACCTACCCGTGACAATTGAAGTGGCTACCGTGAGTCATGATATTCAACGCAGCAGAGCACCTTACAGTAACACAGACTAAATGTTAACCAGATACAATGTGTGAAAAAGGATATCATTGAGGGAGCGATAGTGTTTTCCCATGAAGGCTATCGGGTGTTGGGTGTTGGGTGTTGGTAATGTCATATCCATTGTGCGATAAATGTGATGCAATAGGCAGTCAATACTAATTCGAAATAATTCAATGGCGACCCTTCATAAACTATGGACAAAGACTGTGTTGTCCATAATTCAGGCCACACACTGCAACTGACAGGTAGTTTTGCAAATTTCACGGCAACATGAACCATTTCCCCCCCTTTTTATTTATTTATTTATTTTTTTTATCTATTTTCCATGTATTTATTTTGTTTATTTACCTTCCATTGCTTCATCTCAGTGTGCAGTGGAGCAAACATTTACTTTTGTTCAGGAGACATTCTGCTCATAAGATCAATAATAAAGGACGTGAGAGAGAGAGAGAGAGAGAGAGAGAGAGAGAGAGAGAGAGAGAGAGAGAGAGAGAGAGAGAGAGAGAGAGAGAGAGAGAGAGAGAGAGAGAGAGAGAGAGAGCCTTGTCTTCTTCCCTTTTTTTCCTCTACTTACTAGCTAGCTGTCTGTTACCCTTGAGGCTTCTTACAATGTCTTTCCTGTTTTATTACCTATTTATTTATTTATTTATTCAATTTTTTACATAATAGGGTACTGAACAAGAGCAGCAAAAGATATGCTTAGAAGAAATAAGACCACTGACGTGTCAGTTCCATTAAGAAGTCTAAACGTTTTTTTTATTTTTTATTTATATTTATTTATACCATGTGGGCTTTTCACGGGAATTTATGGGCTAAACGGGATACTTTTTGGGGTACCTCCTATCTGAAAACCCACCCCTTAGGAAACCGTTGCCCCGAGTGAGGAAGCCCAACGTACACTCCGACCGTGGACAGGATTCGAACCCGTGCGCTTGGAGACCCCTCGGACCCCAAAGCACGAATGGTTCCACTGTACCACGGCGGTTTAAGCAAGACTACGCTGCTATATTCAAGTCTTGAATATTTACCCTTTCCGATCTCTTCCTTCCATGTTGAAAACTCGCCTGTTGAACTTAGATATCAAAGATCCCTCAGGAAGGCCATAGTACACGTTCTGGGAGTGCCACGTGTACAGTGCCTACTATCGGTGAATGTAGATGAGTATGTTTTTTTTTTATGTATGAAGTCCAAAATAGCGATGCCGGTGCCTCATGTTCATTCCGCGTGAGGCCATTTTTAGGGTCCACGGCTTTGTCTAGTAAATGAATGATACAGGTAGGCTGTTCCGGGAATGGTAAAATATTCACGTCAGGTGTGTTGTTTGGAGAGGACTTGCTTGGTACTGTGTTTATGGTGTGTGTGCAGTGAGTCGTTCCGCTCCAACTTTGTGATTTGTATAATCGTACTTTACACTTTTCTAGCCTGAATGCTTTCTTTGTTAGGTTAGCGTCTTTAGCTGAAATATTATTGAAAAAAATTATTGTCGAAAAAAAATACAAAGATAAAATAAACCAAGAATTGCACGATCTTCAAAAAACATCATTGATTTTTATATTTATTAGTATTTTTCTTTTTCCAGATCTCTTTATGCTGTTAACCTCCAAGCAGCAAAACTTTCTGGGAGTGGGCAATCGCATATTTATTTCCCCAATAGCTGAACCTACAATCAATGGTAAAGATTAGACAAATTTAGGGATAAAGATAATAAGAAGAAATAGATATGCCTTATAAATAGACTACCACGTGTAAGCCCGACGCGTTCTTGCAAGTTTCCTTTATTTTCATATAGTTTTGTGTATATTTCTATCGACCTTGAATTTCGCATTTGAAAGCTTACAACTGTTTCTACGGGGCATTGGATTAACCCCTTTCAGTACTGGGAAGCATTTTAACCTTGAGATTTGTGTACGATTGGACCATTTTATTGATATTAGGAAAGGATCTATGGTAAGTCAGAAGATTGCTTGCCAGAGTCTTCAGTATTTTAATCTCCACACAAGTTTCTGAACCTAGAATGGCCAAACAGTAAGCAGAATTGAAGAGGTTAATTTGACAGGAACTTCTTGTCACTTTTCTTCATCGTTGTCTTTGTTCTGGCGCTGTAACGAGTGTGCTTACTATTTGCACTGATCGGACGAGGTGAAGCAGGTGTGATCGATGATAAATGGTGAAAAGTGCCACACGTGTAAAAAAATGGGTAACTTGTATCGGGTTGCCGTCAGATTGGAGGCGTACAACTCCCCTTCTGTTCGGAGTATGTGTTGCAGTTCCACTCATTCACAACACTCGCCGCAAAATCAGTTCCAATATAACAGCGAATGGTCAGAAAGTTTTAGCAGAATTGAGGAGTTAGCAGCATATAGTGAATAAAACACACACACACACACACACACACACACACACACACACACACACACACACACACACACACACACACACACACACACACACACACACACACACACACACATATACCACACTCATTTGTCCCTCTTATACAACTCCGCTGTTTTCATGACAAAGAATGTTTTTTTTTTTATTTTCTTTGAATGTTGAAGAGGTGGTTACGGTAGAAGTGAATGACAGATTGAATTTTCACGTCGCAACACTGAATTACGAAGTGGTGCGCGTAATTGTCGTATCTTTTTTATCCTTCCATAAAAAGACCCACACCCAGAGATTAATCTAAATGTGATGTAAATATTTAGCCCAGAGAGGATTTCGCTCGCTCGGAAAGTGAACTCTTGAGCGGGATAAGAGGACATCAACGCTCGTGTCCTGAAACACAGCATCGCATCTCCATTACATTCCAAAGGGTTTAGTTGAAGTGAGACTTGTTTTTAAGAAAGGTATTATAGTTGTAATGACAGATTAACATGATTTCTATAATATTAAAAGAAAAAAAAAAGATAACACGCCTGATAATTTCTGTGGCCTTGGGAAGCAGTCTTGGTGAGAGAGTAAAGGTTTCTCAGCACGGACCATAATCCATACTCCAGTATGGGATTGAACTCCTTTCCAAGAGAACTATATAACAACATCATCATAGAAGAGCAAAATAAGGGCATAAGCGAATAGAAGAAAAATAAGATAAAAATACAAGTAACAACATTCTTGAATCATCCATCTTTTAAGCACGATGGAAGATACTTTAGATGGTAACCAGTTTAATCTTTCACACAGTAACAAAATGTTGGCAGTACCATGACCGGTTACGTTGTTGAAGGAAAATATATCACTTCACTAGTGCGGTGTCTGTTCCAAAGAATCGATTGAATTCCTCCTCTGCACCAGACAAGATTGGCTTCCTGAAAACTTTGCTGGACTTTTTTTTTTTTTCCAGTACGAACAAATAAGTTAAAACTACATTTCTCGCTCTTATGTAAGCCACTTGTTGCGGAAGATTTTTCTTCGTCGGTTCTTCAGTTTTCCTTGGGAGAATTTTTTTTTTTCGAATGGCGTTTAGTCAGGCGAAAATATGATTTCAAACGCCTCACTGAATCTTTTCCTGCAAGACAAAGTTTTCTCCAGACGAAGATGAGTTTCTCAACTGAAGGCACTGGTTTACTTTTGAACTCAATATGTACTTCCCTGTGTATTAGAAACAGGTATCACGAACAGCATGTGGCTATGGGTATAAACGCAGTATACAAATAAAGTTTAAGCAAACCCGAATATGTGCGTTAATTTGACAGACAAAGAAAGAAAAGAATATTGTTCCATATGAGTAATCACGAAATTTCGGTGCTCACAGCAATAACAAGTAATCGGCATGTTTAAGGAGGTCGTAGTGCTTCTGTTGTCTTGAAACCTGAGAAACAAAGAGTAACTAAGAGGGCGAGGACTGGAAATAAATTGCCGCCGCCGTGGTACAGTGGAACCATGTGTATTTTGGGGGTCCGAAGGGTCTCCAAGCGCACGGGTTCGAATCCTGTCCACGGTCCGAGTGTAGGTTGGGCTTCCTCACTCGGGGCAACGGTTTCTTATCGGGTGGGCTTTGGGACAGGAGGTACCACAAAAAAGTATCCTCTTTAACCCATAAATTCCCGTGAAAAGCCTACATGGTATAAATGAAAAAACAAAACAAAATTAATATCTCCCATGAAATTATGATGAGTCTATTCGCAGCGTACCCAAAGATTTATTACTCAGGACACTACGTTTTACTCTTTTTCCATCTTATTCTTGTTTTCTTTTCTATAATTCAATAGTAGAACAACAGCGCTATGGAGAGATGACGGAGTGGCGGTACTAAGCTCCACGTGTGCCTCACATTGCTGTCAATTAAATAAAGTGAACTCGTAAGGTCTGTCAACGCCACAATTAGCACCAAAATAACAGAGTACATGTGTGTGTGTGTGTGTGTGTGTGTGTGTGTGTGTGTGTGTGTGTGTGTGTGTGTGTGTGTTTTCCCTACTTTCATACTGGCATGTGTACAAGCACATACATAGGCATTCATTCAGGCAAAACAACTTTACTATTTATACATATGGGTACAAAACATAATTTATAGTGGGCCTCACGGCAACTAATGGGGCCCGCAGATGGCAGCTGCGTTGCCCCGTGCTACGGCAAGGCTGATGCGTTGCCGCAGCCAACCTGTCTCTCGAGGCTCCCCGCTGCGTTGGGTGATTCTTCTACCAATATCATCCAGTAAGTCACTGAAGTCTGGCCCGAGCACACCGCTAGTCTCCACAGCAAGCGGTGAGACATCATACCTCCGTGCTAGGTCCTCGTAGCGACGGCGCTTGCGATGTTCGGCGGCGCGAGCCGCTGCCCCAGCAGCCAAGGCACAGTCATTAATGTGGGTGCTGCAGAAGGTGTTTACGCAGGTGGCATCCCACATCAACATCTTGCCTCGTCTGAAGGGAAAGACTAATGCCGTCTGGGCGGCGTCCGTCCCCACGATCCAGGCCTCGGGGTTCAAGGGTGGCCACTATCCCAGCGGCAGCCAGGGCGCGGTACACCACGTCGTTGAGAGCAGCATGGCGTGGCAGGCGTCCGGGATTCCGCTGGCAGGACGTGTGTGTGTGTGTGTGTGTGTGTGTGTGTGTGTGTGTGTGTGTGTGTGTGTGCTTTTGGTGAATATGGAACGCACTCGTTGATATAATAAATGCTTTACAACTTGCCCGTGAATGAAAAAATAAAAATGAAAAACAAGTAAAACAAATTACAAAAAGATAAAATGGTAAATAAAAGATAAAAGGAGTAAACACATGTGCAAATTTGTAAATATAAATCAAAGTAGTGTCGAGTTTAGTAAGTTTGTGTTAGGCAATGTTTGTGTTCACTCAACTTTTTTTTTCAGTGATACATTTAGGAGAATATTATATAGTAAAGAGGAAATTGTTAATGATGTCACAGCTTTTTAGTTGGAAAGAGGGCACTAACATTAATTGGGAGCTACGTGTATACGTGTATACGTAGATTGTATACACGCACACACACTCTCTCTCTCTCACACACACACACACACACACACACACACACACACACACACACACACACACACACACACACACACACACACACACACACACACACACACACACACACACTAGTATCAACTTTTATAATAGTACTATTCTCGCCTTGCGTTGACTGACTCAAGGTTCCTTAGTTTTATCTCTCGTCCACAATACTGCTTGCTAATATATTCACTCATGATATAATTAAAGCATCTCATTGCATTGGTTCTAAAATGCTATGAGTCGTGCAGATCTATAAAATTACAGGTTATAGATGGAAAAGAACACTTGAAATAGAAAAAATGAATGAATTTAAATAGACGGAAGTGATAGAATGAAGAGAAGAAAAGGATGTAATTGAAAACAGAGACGGGATGAAACCTAGCGGGAATAGTTTAGCGGCTAACAGTAATGAGTGGTGTTCAGTGTCCTTTGCCCTGAGGTGGAATCATATACTGATGAGATACGTAAACACACCGTCGGTGGAAGGTGGTGAAAAAGAGAAGTGGCATTAGTAAGCCGTCAAGGGCAGAGGAGTGGTGTTATTAGTATGACTGAACAACTTTAGTGTGATGAAAAGAAAGGTGTGGATGTGTTTTTTCCTCTCTCCTCCTCCTCCTCCTCCTCCTCCTCCTCCTCCACTGGTAGTTAGTAGATAGTCTCCACAAACAGCCTAGTAAGGACCAAGGGTCTGTTGCTGTTTGTCTTCCTTTGTATTCCTTTGTATTCCTCCTCCTCCTCCTCCTCCTTTTCTTCCCGACATACTTCTCGTCTCTACTTGTGACATGCCTAGGCTACTGCATACAGCGTCTCTAGCTTCTCCCCAAACTGACTTACGTGTGTTTGCCTTTGATGGTTTTATTCCTGGTTTTGCTCAGCCTCGTCACTCCTAAAGGTATGGAGGTATGACGTCAATTCGTGCCAGATTGAAAAATTACATGAACATTTTTTATTGTAGATGATTCTTTCCTTAACATACGAGTCAGATGCGAAACGTACCTGGATATTTTAGAGTTCTGAATATAGATACCAGACAGAAAATACGCAGGGAAGCGAATTAGTTAATGGAAAGAGCGAAAGACTGCGGAATGGAAAAAAAGGAAAGGGGGGAAGCATTCAGAAAAGTAATTAAAAAAGCAAGCTAGTTAAAAATACATATATGATTTAAATTTCTAGTCTGTACACTTTCCATCAGTAAATATAAATCCAGGTCTTCTCTAACAGTTAAGCTAGTAAGCCACATACCACACTGGCTTAGTAGATCTTATCTGGACTTAATTTAATCCCACAACTACGTCATACGCACCTTTACCAAGTCTCTGCTAGGTGAACATTGGCTACACCATGAAAGGAGAGCACGTAAAATATGGTAGACCGCTCAAGGATACTGGAAAACGCTGAGGTGTCTGGGAGCAAGTCAACATTCCGTGTAAAATATATCATTCATAAGGAAAGCTCTCCTCGGTCAAATAGTTGGGTAGTCCATGTCCTCCCTTTTTTTTTTTTTTTTTTTTTTTTTTTTACCATGTGGGCTTTTCACGGGAATTTATGGGCTAAAGGAGATACTTTTTAGGGTACCTCCTATCTTAAAGCCCACCCGCTAGGAAACCGTTGTCCCGAGTGAGGAAGCCCAACCTACACTCGGACCGTGGACAGGATTCGAACCCGCGCGCTTAGAGACCCCTTCATCCCCTTTCTCTATCTTTCCAAAACCTGTAGCTGAAACTGCCCCTACTTTTAAGGAAGTTTTTAAAGTTCTAGTAGCATTCTAACAAATAAAACTAAGAGGAAAACGGTCTTACTAATCCGGGTATCTATTTCTGTGAGCTTTGGAAATAGCGGTGTGTGAGAGAGAGACAGAAGCGTTTCAAAATACGAGTCCCTGTCTTTCTGCCCAGTAACCCTCGGCACCCTCCACCGCAAGCCAGCCTCGTTGATTACTTCCACGTTTTTCATCATCCTGTATTTATGTGAGGTAAACGGAACAGTAAGAGGAATAGGGATAAAATGTCTATAAAAGTGTTACAACAGCTGCTACTACTACTACTACTACTACTACTACTACTACTACTACTACTACTACTACTACTACTACTACTACTACTACTACTACAACCACCACCACCACCACCCCCACCACTACCACTACCACCACTACTACTACTACTACTACTACTACTACTACTACTACTACTACTACTACTACTACTACTACTACTACTACTAATTCTGATACTATTTCTGCATCAACACTAACCTTACCACCACTACCACCACCACCACCATCAACATCAAGAACAGCAACACTAATGCCCACAGTAACAAACAGAAGCACTGGAGATGTATTTGCGCTTTACTCCATTGAGGGTGAAACTCCCAGGATGTAATTGAATGTAGTTATGTATCAAGGTAATGGACGCGCCTCGGGACGTTGACCCAGCGCCCGGATAGCGATATAATTAGGTTACCTTGTATAGAAGCCCGGCTGAGTGAGGAGGGAAGGGAGGTGGTACGGTACGGGGTTTGGTAGCTAATTTTCCTTAACCATATGACTGCTGTAGCTTTTCCGTTTTTCTTTTTTTTTTCATGTAGTAGGATACTCGCTAAGGACAGTATGAAGTTAGAAAAAAAGGAAGTCCACGAGAAACATTTGAAACATTTGAAACATATGAAGCATTTTATTATCCCATAGAAAAAAAAATACAATACAGTAGTTGATAATGTAAACAGATTTCAGAAAGGGTAACAGGAAATCTTTCAAAATCGTCTTGAAAGAGTTTAAGTCATAGGAAGGAGGAAATTCAGAAGCAAAGATTAAGATATAGGTTTAGACCATAAGTTTCAAAGAAAACACTGCATGACATCAATTGAAGTGATAGAGTGATTGAAATGTTTTAGTACCTCCACTTTTATGTTGGTATGATAAAAGTCAGATAAGAATCATTCAGTAAGCAGGTGTCAGTGTGTCAACATCTGAATTGTTATCCACTCAGCGAGCGTACTGTTGTGGGTTAACAGTGGTTTTTAATAGTATTGTTTGGTGTGAAGTGTTTTGATACAGGCAGCTGGTTTGGTTCGATATTTGACATGTCGGGGAATATTTCATATATAGAGCCTCTGTGAGTATCTGGGGATTTGTGTTGAGGAAACTAGTGGAAATTAATTCTGTGCATCTCATTTAGGTTTCCCGAAAAATGATTAATTATCTGACTCATTTAGATATCAAAGTAGACCGGAAAATAGCTGTACCGGGAAGAACCACCTCCATGTGTGTGTGTGTGTGTGTGTGTGTGTGTGTGTGTGTGTGTGTGTGTGTGTGTGTGTGTGTGTGTGTATGCTTGTTTGGTTGCTTACATAAAGCCGCACACTCAAATTCTACACATCTTGACCATGAATGACCCGCCAAGCTAAGGTCTGGCACGGGAAATGCTCGGGGTCCTCTCCATTTTGGCTACACTATTTCCCTGAAGAATTCATTTCTTTCCTCTAAATATGCAAAATGGGAGAACCTTTGTTCTCACTTCAGAGGTTAAAGGTGCTTGAGTGTTTGAGATAAGTGTTGGTGGTGTGCATGCACGACGGAGAGAGGGCGGCGAGAGGCAGCTGGTAATGTAGCTGGTGATGTGTTGGGAACATGGGCATAACAGAGCAGAGCTTGGTGTGACAGACACGTGTCAGTGGGGGCGCGGTGGCGGAAGTGTAAGGGGAAAATTTTTCACCTGTATGTGTCTCCAAAGTAAAAAGAAGAAAAAAAAAAAAAATTGAAATTAACTGAATGCTAAAGTTTTGGAAGTTCGACATAAAATGGCTGTAAACCGAGGTTTATAAAATTGTAGATGCGACAGAATTTATTTTCTATCTTGTGGTTCTCAGGTAGTTGGCGGAACTTCGATCAAGCTGCGATGGCTTTCTCGGAAATCCATTTACCTGTGCATGGAGACGGATTGGTGGGAGGGAAGGAGCAAACCGTCTTTCGCCTGAGTCTCACTCACTGGACGTTGCTTGCATTTGCAGATGAAGTGCTTCTAACCTTTCACTTGAGGTTAAAACTTCGTGAGTTCTCTCCTTCACTGAAAGACTGATTGCTTGGTCATGAAACACATCAAAGTGACGAAATGAGAACTAGCATTTTACTTTGATATCCACTCTCTCCTTTGGAGGTTGTTGTAGGGATCTAAAAGTGACAGATTAAGTGGAATTTCTCCTTAAAACCAGAAATGGATCGTTCCTACCCAAGTGGGCCGCATGAATGACTTATAGCACCACCTGAACAAAGTCGCAAGTCGCGTGCATTGCCACAGCTAAGCCAGAATCTTTGTGGTATAATCTATCATGTAGATGAAAACTACCAGCAGCGTTACAGTTGTTGAACAGCGGAACACCATGTTATGTATTTCTCATTAAATTGTTCTATGCATATTCCTGAGGGATCAAAAAGGTGATATTTTATGGGTATTGAAAAAAGGGAAAATAAATCTAAGCGTGTCTCTCCCCTCTCCCTTCCAGAAAAAAAGAAAAAAACAAAAACAAAGACTATTATGAGACATGAATTGATTTAATGCACCACTAAGGAGAGGAATTAATGAATTTCGAGTACAGTAATTAATGATCGGTCATGGAAACGAGGTGAAGAGGATAAAACAGTTTTAGAGTTCGAAAGCATATGTGGCCAAAGGAATAGCTACTTAGTTACTGAGGAAACTCTGAATGTTGATTTCGTGCAGCAGTTCTCCAGTTTCCATAGAAAGGATGTGGGTTATTGTGCACCTCTTCCCTCCACCAGTACTCGGCTAAAACTGGATCAGCGAGTTCCTGACGTGCAGCGCCTTGGGGGAACTAGGAAACGTTCACTAATTCATCTGGCCATTAGTCACATGTATTAATGTTGTGGATGGAGCTTTGTTTTTTGTTTTTTATGTAGGGAAGAGGGCCAGCTCAGGACAAAAAAAAAAAAGATAATAAGAAAAGGCCCACTTGAGTGCTGGCTCTCTACAAAGAGGTAAAGCGTCAGCCAAAATTAGGGAGCAAATACCTCGATACCTCCCTGTTAAAAGAAGACTTGTGACAATCTTAGTGATGTTTATTTGAGGGTCGTCAGAAATTGCATTCTTTTTTTGTAGTGGCACGATATCAAATCAAATATTTCTATTGCCTGAACGAAATATCATTAGAAAAAGTGTCCAATGACGATGGAACAAATGAAAAAATAAAAAGAAAGTGTATATGATTTTAATTATTTATTTATTTATTTATTATTTATTTTTTTCTGGACGATGTCTTGGTGCTTCACATCTTGACAGTAGAAATTCAACGAGCTGAAGTTTGAGTGGTAATGTGTGTGTGTGTTATGGCGGGGCTGTGACGAAGTGGTGGCCTTTCAAGACTAGTTTCACACATTCCTGCCCAATAACAAAAGTCTTGGTCCGCGTGGCTCGATATCATGCAAATAGTGGGAGTAAAATATTCAAACGTAGAGCATTCAGAAGTCAGAGAAGTTATGATGGGAAGGAGTGAGCGTGTGTCGCGGCGTACTTGCCTCGACTGGGGAAGAACATACTCGGAACCCATGAATTACTCACCAAAATACGACTCCTGACACTGAATATTTTTTTTTACGCAATTTTCTGAAGTTATTAAGACTGCACATTTCTTTCTCTTTTTTTCTTCTTCTTTTATTTATGTTTATTAGTCACAGAGCTGCACTTAATTAGACTTCCACGCGAGGTCCATCAGCAACACGTGAACTGGTAAGGCGGTGCTGGATTCCCTTTGTGCAGCATCAAGAGACCTGTGTAGCCAAACCTCAATCGAAATGTAGGCTAAATATGATCAGATGCTCCTACTGACAGCCATTATCAGGTTCAGTCACTGCTGTCTTGATAAGCAAACCCCTGGACTGTAGTTTCCAATCCATCATAATTTCCTTTTATATTTCCAAGTACCTTTCATATTTTCAAGTTTGAGGTATCAAGACATTTGCTCCATAATTTTGGCAAACCCTCTATTTATCTTCTAGGGAACCAGCATTCAAGTATGTCTGTTTCTTTTTTTTCTTTTTATATTTTGTTACTCATGGCTGGCCCTCTCTCCTACACACACAGAAAAAAAAAGCCATTGAACAGCCCAATCTGGAACGGAGAATAGCCACCTGTATTTGTTAGGTTCACTTTGTCTCGTCCTTGAATCAGACTGAAACCACACAACTTGTCTTAATCCCAAACCTTAATCGCAAACCACTTGAGATCTTTCTTTTCGCTCTACAGTCTTATCTAAATACTGCACACTGGACACCGGGTAAGTTAATTTTTTCACTTTTCCTTTTCCGTAAATGCTTGTAAAGATATCGTATTTTGACTTAAGTGCTGCCATTGTCTGGATATTACAACGAAGAGATGTTGTATGGGTATATAGTGGAAAGACCTTTTATTCCCTCTGTTTTCTGTACCTGCTCGTGGAGATCATTTAACGTTCCCTTAGTGGTGCGAGCTGTTGGAAATCGGCTAAGAAGAGAATAGGAGTTACAATGGGAAATACAAGGACAGAAAGAGGTAGAGGAAACTCGTACATGAAGCCAATCCTTGCTTCTAGTGAAACGGCGCAGAGGAGGAGATACCTGTAGCACGACGGACACAGTACCTTATCGACCCACCGCTATCCTCACCCTGCCACCTTTCCTCGCCTCAGCTGTTTTCTCTGCGTAGCCTTGCGAAATAAATCCTTTTATTTTGGTATCTGGGGAATAAGGTCGAGGAATTAGGGCACCTGGTTCAATGAGAGGGAAGGTTTCAATGAGGAACTAGTGCATGTTTAATTTCCATTAGAGCGCTGCCTCATTTAATTGAAGGAACGCAATTCATGGTGTGGTGGATACCGTAATGGAGAGGGACAGAGTGTAGGTCATGCATATCTAGGTGCGATTGGCAAATTTAAGAGTGTTTATTACTGCCATTGAGTAGCAGGGACGCTCATTTGGAGAGTGTGGGGGTTGATTGCTCCTACTCGTGGTTCGTGGCGAGAATAAACATTTCTTGAATTAAAATGTTATTCGCTCTAAGCTCAATAATTGTAGATCATGTAATAGAACAAAGTAAGTAGCATTACCTTGTATACGCGGTGTTTAGTTCTCCTCCTTGGAATAAAAAAAAAAAAAAAAAACGTGAATTTCTATGTATATCTATCTGTTATTTGTATTTACGATATGTGTAATACTCTATAAAAAAGTATGTATATTAAAGTGTGTATCAGTGTGTGTATTCACGTCGATCCATTCTGTCTTTGTATCTATCCATGTATTATTTGTCCAATTCTATTCAGTACACATCAAACATTAACTCCAAAATACTTGCGAATTCAAGGTAGCATTATTCTGACAGTTGAAATGAATAAACGTGACACATCGATCTTAATCAGTCAGGCAAATATACGAACATCCCCACCCATGCACGGTGAGGCGAACTGATAACGATAGCAAAAATAACAAGAAAAGATTCGTGAATTGAAGAAACTCATCGTGCGGGAAGAGAGAAAGAAAAGAATGAGATCAGTGCAATAAAGCTTGGAAAATCGTCGCAAGTTTTGGTGGATCGTGCGAGCAGGTGTGTGTGTGTGTGTGTGTGTGTGTGTGTGTGTGTGTGTGTGTGTGTGTGTGTGTGTGTGTGTAGCAAGAGAGAGAAAAAAAAAAAACTCTACCATTGGTTATCATGTTTCTGATGCTCTTTGTTTTTAGAGAGAAATTCTTCATAAGATCTGCGAGAGGCGCCTTTCCCCCTTTCTCTCTCTCTCTCTCTCTCTCTCTCTCTCTCTCTCTCTCTCTCTCTCTCTCTCTCTCTCTCCGATATTTTTTGTTTTTCTTGGTAATTTTATGATTTCATGTTGTAATATTTGTTGATTTTCTTTTTCTTTTTCTTTTTCGAATTTCATGAGTTCCTTTTAGCGTAATTTCGTTTTGGTGGGTATAATTAGAATCAATTGTTCCATACCTTCCAACGAGGTAATTATGACTGGAGGAAAAGAAAGCAGTGAGTTCGAATCCCATCACATACCACCTTGAAACTTTGCCATTTGTGGATTGGTTTAAAGTTAGCTGCGTGTCACCATGATACCCAGGTTTTAGGTGGTTAACAAAGATGCACTTGGGTGGTGATATGGCCCTAATATGGGTACCACTATAAATAAAATTGCCTGTGTCACAAAAGGGTGGAAGCTTAACAGCGCTCAAGTTACCTACAGGCTCTATAGACCAGGACATAAAAGAAAAAAAAGTCAAGGTACTCGAGTAGGCTGTATAAGATTACACCCTTCATGCATCTGTGTACATTATAACACCCAAAACTAACGTGTTCCGTATACTTATTTATATCTTTCGGCTATATATTTTCTCTGCTTTGTTTAAAAGTATGAATGGTCATCTTTTTTTTGCATCTTTTGGCTACGCTTTTCACTATCTGATTCAATCTGCATTGTTTTAATTTCACTCCACTCTCCTTTCTTCTCGAGCTTCTCCGTTGCAGCCCCGCTATCTGCGTCTCCAGTTTGTCCTGCAGCTAAAAGTGCCGCACTTCCATCACCGCCAGTGCACCTCCGTCCCGCGACTATTTTCCTTAGTCTTGCCACTCCTCCGCAGATGAAAATAAAATGCAAAATCTGAGAGCCTGGGGAAGTTTTCCTTGGCTGGCACGGGGGAGCCATCAGGTGGTTTTCAAGACGCGGGTTGGCTGTAAATATTTCGCGTTTCATCAAAGTTGGCAGAGCCTCTTGATTGACTCGCGCCGCCGGAAGAAGCTCGCGGGCCGCTCCAAACTTGCGTCGTATTTTGCAATCCTGAGCCCATTAGCTGCCTTTGTTTTAATCGGCTTAGCAATTATCCTAAAAAAAAGAAATAAAACTTTCGTTCCCCGAGAAAGTTCAATCCCTCAGATGTTTGAGAAGAAAAGTTTTTCCATTGGGGCGTTCATGAAGGTGTTATGAGAACATTGCCTGTGACGAGGGAGACTACCAAGCCCAGATGTTCCCGTCTGCATGTACACCACCGTGGCCTCTGAACACATCACAGATTATGAAGATTTACATAATGATTGAAAACTGAGTAGGATTCGAATTCATGGCCATGTATCTGTCATTCCAGAATTCACACACACACACACACACACACACACACACACACACACACACACACACACACACACACACACACACACACACACACACACACACACACACACACACACACACACACACACACACACACACACACACACACACACACACACACACACACACACACACACACACACATCAATATTAGGTTTTGAAGAAAAAAATGAATATCTGCATTGTTAGCGTCTGCATCAGAAACGAAAACAATAATATATGAAAAAGACACCACTCCACTGCTGAAGTGAGTTATATAAGCGCTAAATCTATGAAAATGACACACGCCTTATTGGATGAAGAAAAGAGAAATTTGCAAATGAATTAGTCAGGCCAGATGAGAAATCCCTAATTGCATTCAGCAGATAGGTTTCGGATTTGTTGAAATTTCGAAAAAAAAAAAAAAAGAAAGCAGAAGAGCCAGGAAAGATAGTGAGGAAGCTGAAAGGCGAGAAACGGAGATAGATATTGTCTGAACTTTCACGGCCATCAGTGAGAAAAAAAAAAGAATAAAATAAGAAAAATACAGAAAATAAATAAAGAAAAAAAAATGAAAATATATAAATGAAAATTAAGAAAATAAAGAAAATAAATAAATAAATAAAAAATATCTGCCTCTGTAGACTGAAGGTAATGGGAAGCAGATGAACCAGGAAAGTTATTGAGAGAGCGCTGACCAGATAAATGGGAACAAAATACTCTTAATTGTGTCAGTAAATATTGCCCGGACATTCATCATCAACAGAAACACTTGAAACATTACATTATACCTGCAACAAATACATATACATGAACATACATGAAAATATAGTTTATGCCAGCCCATTTGAAACAGGAGCACCAGTTCAGAGCAAGAAAAAAGAGCGACGAAAAGGCCCATTTAAGTGTCTGTTAGGGAAGACGCAATAAGGGGGAAATTCTAAAAATATAAAAGGTATGCCACGGAAAGCTGAAGGAACCACACAGTATGGGAACACTTTAGATCCAGAGTGATTTGGGGAACACAAAGGTGAAAAACTCTATTAACCTCATAAGTACCACGACGCGTTTTCATATTCATTCTGCTTACTATTTGATAATTTTACACAGCTTCAGAAACTTATGAGGGGGATTAAAATAGTGAATTCTCTACCCACTAATCTTCTGACCTCCATAGACACTTCCTAATGTCAATGAGATCGTCCTATCGTAGCCAAAAATCAAGGTAAAGATGCGAATTATTTGTTCATATAAGATTGATCACTTCAGTATCATGACGGCTTTCCATATTCATTCTGATTACTATTTGATGATTTTTTACAGCTTCAGAAACTCATGTGGGGGATTAAAATAGTGAAGACTGCGGCCATTTATCTTCTGACCTCCACAGATCCTTCCTGATGTAAATAAAATAATCTAGTCGTGCACAAATCTCAAGGTAAAAATGTGTCCCATTATTGAAGGGACTAAACACCGCATTTCCGCTCACCCACCGATAAAAAAAAAAAGATAAATAAATGAATGAAAATTGAGATAAAGTAGTAATAAGCATAAGAAACAGAGTAAATGGAAAATAGATGGATAGATAAATAAATAAATAAGCAAAGAAATAAGAATAGAGCAAGAAGACATGTCAAGTATTTCTTTTACTTTTTATTCCTGGCAAACCAATAGAAAGAAGAAAATGCCGACTAGTAAGAAAAAAATAATAAAACCATGAAATTCACGTGAAATGATAAACACCGCACATTATTTTGAACGACGCCGATTCATTCATTCCATTCCGTCTACCTACGCACCGAACTTAGCATTTTACGACACGAGATGACAACGACAATATGACGATAATAATGATAATACCGGAAAAAGCGTTGTTGCGTGTGTAATCTTAAATATATGAAGGAAATTGCTGAGAATTGCCCGGGAATGGAGCTTTGAATTCCCCGCTCCACCAAGCCAATATTTTTGCGTGTGGGTTGCGTGCCTCCGCGTCGTCGTGGGGAGTGCCCGGGGTGAGGAAAAAGGTGCTGCGGACGTGAAGGGACTCCCGGGCCGGCCGGTGCTTGGGGCGAGGGGCGAAGGCGGAGGTGGCGAATGGGCAAAGGGGCGGCGCCTCTTCCAACACGGCCAGAAGGAAAAATGGAATTGCTTGAGTCCATTCATTAGAAAAAAGAGGAAGAAATTTAAGTTGTTTTCTTTATTCAGAGGTTATATTGTTTGCTACTACTGCTGCTGTGTGCTACTACTACTATTACTACTACTACTGTTGCTACTACTACTACTACTACTACTACTACTACTACTACTACTACTACTACTACTACTACTACTACTACTACTACTGAACACATTATTGTTCTTACAACTTCACAAATACAGTTTTTACTGTTATTCAGACTTCACACAGGCACCTTATACTGCTACTACTACTACTACTACTACTACTACTACTACTACTACTACTACTACTACTACTACTACTACTACTACTACACATTCACTGGTCTCGCCTTTACATTTCATCAATGTGGTCACAATTCTTTCAAAGGCATGCCAACTACAGATTGTGTCCTTACTAACTGCAAATGTAGGAGAGGCTCACTGGAACTTCCCGCGTGACACAGGAACACACGGGGTGCCCAATTAACCCACCTGATTTTCGTGGAGACAATTAGTGGTTGATTATGTTCATCGCCTTGGTCACGTAAATCAGTAACTCTCTCTCTCTCTCTCTCTCTCTCTCTCTCTCTCTCTCTCTCTCTCTCTCTCTCTCTCTCTCTCTCTCTCTCTCTCTCTCTCTCTCTCTCTCTCTCTCTCTCTCTCTCTCTCTCTCTCTTAGCCTCTATCCATATTTTCTGGCTATGAAAGAAACAAAATCAGATAAAAAGAAGAAAAGTTTCATATTCTGAGAGAAAAGAGAGAAAAAAAAGATCAATGGAGAAACTCTGATAAGCTACTCATTTTAATACTATTGCCTATGAAGGTGCATTAGAATGTATACAGGCTGAATTATCTTGCATGGGGAAACGCATCCTGATCAGTAAACGAAGGATTGGAAATTGGAGAGAGAGAGAGAGAGAGAGAGAGAGAGAGAGAGAGAGAGAGAGAGAGAGAGAGAGAGAGAGAGAGAGAGAGAGAGAGAGAGAGAGAGAGAGAGAGAGAGAGAGAGAGAGAGAGAGAGAGAGAGAGAGAGAGAGAGAGAGAGAGAGAGAGAGAGAGAGAGAGAGAGAGAGAGAGAGAGAGAGAGAGAGAGAGAGAGAGAGAGAGAGAGAGAGAGAGAATATACTATCTTGCATGCGAAATTTACCTAGTGAAATGAATAAAGGATTACGGTTCTTAACTATTATATTAGTGAGGTGAACAGACTAAGTAACAAAAGATCGATAGTAGATAGATAGATAAAGGCATAGATAGATAGATAGATAGATAGATACAGATGTGAGATAGAGAGAGAGAGAGAGAGAGAGAGAGAGAGAGAGAGAGAGAGAGAGAGAGAGAGAGAGAGAGAGAGAGAGAGAGCTCTGGACAAAGGATGGGGAGGGAGAGGGGGGAAACATGTAATTAGCAAGTTCTGAAGAGTAGCAGCCAAGAAAACAGCGGCAGTGGATAACACGATATGCAACCCTGGAGCTGACTGAGTGACCTTCTCTCTCTCTCTCTCTCTCTCTCTCTCTCTCTCTCTCTCTACACCAATGTAACTTGTCCTCTCCACTGGCAAAAATAATTAATACAAAATGCTCATCTATGCATCATTATAGAGTAAGGAACACTTCACACCCTCGCCTCATGTGAACTCTTACAATTGGTTAGTTTTTCACTGCAGCGTTCCCTATACAGATTCAAATGAGTGTGAAGAAATTGGACAAAATAAAGGAAAAACGAGGATAAATTGAGTTTTGATGCAATACTTAAAAGTCATTAGGGTGTTCTGAATTTTATTGAGGAATTGAATGATCGTATTGATAGGAACCAAGATTTATTCATTTGTTTTTATACATATATTAAAAGTTCAAGGAAAAACTCGGGAAAGCAAAGCACAAATTAGGTTCTGATGCAACACTTGAAATACCAGTTTTTCATTCTTGATTTGAGGGAAGACATGTAGTCAAGAGTCTCTCCTTTATAAGAAACAAAAACACAGGAAAAAAATAAATAGACAATTGAGTAAAAAGGAAAGGCTCTGATAACACATAAATTACGAGTTTATTCCGTCTGGATTCTTATCTAAGACTTCGTATTATTATCCCTTCCTCAGAAACCACAATCCATTTATTTACTTATTTCTTCAGGAAGGAATAAAAGTAGAGGAGGAAGAGATAGACGCTTTTTATTATTGCACAACACACATTCCCCTCTGCTGCCTAAGGTATTTTTACTGCAATCGCTCTCCCGCCATCAAAAGACACGTAGAGTATTTCTTTTCTTTTTTTTCCTGGCAAACCAATAGAAAGGAGAAAATGCCGACTAGTCTGTATCTCGGTCACCACTCACTCAAGTTGTTTTTGTGTGAGTGCGCGATTTGCTTTGCTCTTCTTTACTCGTCTGCCTTTGTCGGTTTATGTCCTGCCTTTGTCTGTCCGCTTATCTTCGTGTGTGTGTGTGTGTGTGTGTGTGTGTGTGTGTGTGTGTGTGTGTGAAGGAGAGAGGGACAGCATGTGTGTGTCTGTCTATCTGTTCGTCTGTTATTCGTCTAATCATATCTCTCTCTCTCTCTCTCTCTCTCTCTCTCTCTCTCTCTCTCTCTCTCTCTCTCTCTCTCTCTCTCTCTCTCTCTCTCTCTCTCTCTCACATCTGCATACTCATTTATTTCCCAGAGTCTTTCGCACTTTCTTTATATGTGGACAATCAAACACGGTATTTTTAGATCTTTGCAGAACGTGTCTTGCTGTATTAAGATGCCTTTCCTTCTTATACTACCAAGTGTAAAGATAAGCAGTAACGCATGGACGGCTCTGCACGAGTCTTGAGTTATTTTGATACTTCACTTAAAATTCCACGCAATCATGGCTTCTGTTCCTGCGTGAATTATGCCAGGCCCGAGAGTCTTGTTTCTTATTCATTTTTTTCGGGTATCTTTTATAATGCAGAATGGAAATCGAGGGAATAGTGGTGCTAGAAAATTGTTAGTTGTGAGCTTCTTTGCGACGAAGGGAGGAAATGTTTATTCGTCTAACTCTAACGTAACAAGCTGGTGGAGACACAAGCTATAGTGTTAAGATATTTAAAGGCTCTTCCACTCGTCCCGTTTCTGGCCACATTGCTCAAATTTCACGACTATCGAGCGAGAACACATTACGTTCCTGTGAGATTTTGTTTTATGTAAGGCAGGCTTTGGCTAAGATCTACAAAACGGCAACACACACACACACACACACACACACACACACACACACACACACACACACACACACACACACACACACACACACACACACACACACACACACACACACACACACACACACACACACACACACTGTTATGCCAATCCGTGAAAGAAAAGGACAGAAAAGGCTATACGTGACAGTGTAACTAAAGATCCTTACATTCCATTTTAAACTTGAAGGAAAAGTGATACTGCAGCAGCTGTGGAGTGTTTGAACAATAGAGAGGAAGAAGAATAATGGAAGGCAGCCCGTTGTACAGCTTGCCAGTATGGAGAGGCAGGGTCAGATGAATTGGCTGAAATCTGCATCTGAGAGAAAGAGAAAAGCTTTGAGGATGTACAGTAAGAGTTATGGATGAAGGGATGAAGAATGCGGGAGTTGTGGCGTCCTGAAGGCTGAGGAGGGAGAAGCTTTGGTCAATACTACTAAATACAAACTGATGTTGTGTTTCTTTGGAGTATGAGGAAAAAAAAAAAAAAACGAAACGATAACCAATGGAGGGAGTGTGATGAAATGAGTGGCTCTTGATACCAACTCTCTTAGTGTTGTGGAAGTGAATCCGTAGAGGCATTGAAAGTTAGTTCATAATGAGCAATACACGATCGCTAAACAACATTACTTTTTTTTTATTTATACTATGTGGGCTTTTTCACGGTAATTTATGGGCTAAAGGGGATACTTTTTGTGGTGCCTCCTATCTCAAAGGCCATCCGCTAGGAAACCGTTGCCCCGAGTGAGGAAGCCCAACCTACACTCGGACCGTGGACAGGATTCGAACCCGTGCGCTTGGAGACCCCTCGGACCCCAAAGCACGCATGGTTCCACTGTACAATAGAATTCAAACTATACTGTACTTAACATGTCTGATCGATTTTTTTCGATGTAAGACTATCACAGGATTCAAACTATAAATTCATCGCTCTATAACATGCACATGACATTATTTCTATTTACATATAATTGTATTCAGAATATTCAAGATATACTTGGGTTTTTAAATACCAATTCAATTTACTGCCATTCGAGCTTGTATATCTTAACATCTAGTATTATATTATTTATTTAGTGGTGCATTGATGAATGATTTCATGTCTTATTGGTGAATTATGAATCCCAAGGCAAGGGAGGTGTCGTGATAGGCAAGTGTTCCGTTAATTTGCTTTCCAGTTCCAAACCAATTGATAGAATTCTGTAAATCTGCTTGGAATAAAATGGCTTTTTCGTTTTATTTTCGATGTTTGGGCAATAAAATGATCTTACTCTTATCATATGTATAATAGGTACATACATATATAAATATCTGCCTGTCTATATATTTATCGGTCTGTTGTCTACTGATTTTAATATCTATTTATCTATATTAGTTGATAAATCTAATTACTGTTTATTTTCTACATATGTGTTTGCTTAAATGCCTCCTTTTTCATATTTTTCTTCAAATTCCAGTCATCTCTCTCTCTCTCTCTCTCTCTCTCTCTCTCTCTCTCTCTCTCTCTCTCTCTCTCTCTCTCTCTCTCTCTCTCTCTCTCTCTCTCTCTCTCTCTCTCTCTCTCTCTCTCTCTCTCTCTCTCCAGCACTAAACAAAGTGTAGAGAAAAAACAACATGCTATAAAAAGGAAATGGGAAAAGAATCTATATGAGATCTGCAGGTAACGCATGCACACCGGTGATCACTGCCAGGAAAATTTAGGAAACAATGCTGAAATCAGTGGAAAGGGAAAGTTTTGTTTTTAATGGACGTCTCGGGTTCAAAGGGTGCGTCCGTAAAATTATGTAGCAGCGACGTACGGCATAAAAAGAGCCAGGCTGGGTAGGGCAGGCAGGCAAGCGGGATGACAGAGGAAATGTAATAGTCAGATTTCCCTAAAAAAATGCTTTTACACTGAAAGGTTTTCCTCAGAAAGAAAACAAAGTGGAAGTGGATGTGAGGATACGCAACGGTAAGGAAAAAACTATAATTTGATTCAATTCAATTCAAAAGAAAAAAGATAAAAAAAAAATGCAGGAAAACTTAAAATGAATAAACTTGTTTTATTGAACTTAGATTTCAGTATCTGCCTGGGGTAGGATTGTTGAAAACACAGTCAGAAGTGCAACAATTAGTGAATATAAAACAAACCAAAGACTGGTAGAAAAATCTTAATCAATAACTGATAAAACTGATTAGACCACCAGAAAGAAGAGCTGTTGAATTTTTGGCGCTGATAAATAATTAATCTAGTGAAAAAATTAGATTGGGAACTAAAGAGTACAATTATTGTCGAAATAACAACATTGACATATAATACAATAAAATCGTCATGAGTAGAGTATGTATTAAGCAATTAACATAAAAAAGTATGTATAATAGCTAACGCCTTTATTTCTTTCCTATATGTTTCGTCACAAAGACAAAGACCAGGCCATTAACAAAGATCTGATAGTGATATAAGAACATAAGAAAATGAGGGAACAAACCTACCTAATTCTACCTATCATCCTCATTCATAAAGACACTGACGGATACGAAGATTATGAGGGTGAATGGAGATGAAAGTCAAATAATCTTTGCTGTGTCACGTGTGAGTTTGCAGGACAGTTGTATAGTATGACAAGACTCATGTTTAGTGTGTGAGCTGTGGGAAGATTTTCTGAGAGACTTCGTTGTGAAAAAAAAGCTACTGTTTCCTTGTTTATCTATTAATTTACCTACAGATTGAAAATACCTACATGTCTTCTCTAAGATATTGGGGCGCCTTCTGTATCAATCATGAATGAAAATCAACCAGATTTTCGTCTATCGCTGTTATTACCACCGCCATCTTCATCACTATCACATGCTGTCACTTCATAACTTAGAAGGGATGCAAATTTGCCGTTTGATTAAGTGCTAAACTGTGTGTGTGTGTGTGTGTGTGTGTGTGTGTGTGTGTGTGTGTGTGTGTGTGTGTGCGTGCATGCGTGCACCACCCCTGCCAATGAAGCGTGGCGGGCAATGAGGTGTTGACCACGCCAAAGTGCATCGCCAGTTACAACAAAATACGCCTCAGGTAGCGCGCTAGGTGAGTGGAACAGCGTGCGTCTCCCTAGTCCCGACCCACATAGCGGTCCATCGTTCAACTACCGAGCAGCTACGAAACACTGAATCGAAGCCATTGCGACTCACTTCCGCTAGTTCGCCACTGTGCTTAAGATTACTGGTTATGTCATGTACGTGCGTGTGTCTATGATATCTTGAACTCTTATTTCTGGTCGAAATGAAACAGAGCGGTCGATTTTTCTCTGAAGGCAGTTCCCAGTGCCCCAGAAGGTGCAGTGAGTAGATATGAATGTTCCTAACCAATAATGACGAAAAGTAACTGTCTTTGGAGCAGTTCGGAGGAAAGTCTTTATGTGAGGATCTTGTAGGTGTGTTTTGCACGGGGGTTATATAGAAGTGGTTTAATTAAGACCTTGCTTTTCATGTGTTACTTATATGTAAGTCTGGTGTTCCTTGCTGGTAGGTCTGTAGGGAAAGCACACACACACACACACACACACACACACACACACACACACACACACACACACACACACACACACACACACACACACACACACACACACACACGAAATTATAAACTAAAACAGCGCTGCACCTACACTATTTTCATAAAGCTCTAATTGAAGTTACTCAAGTGTTTAGCGTAAAATTATTTGTATTTCAACATTATTAACAGGAGAAACACCCTTGAGAACCGGACGAATCATATCTGTATCCTTTGTCTTGGCGAGAGAGCAGAGCGTTACACGGCCTCGTTCTCTTCTACGTTCTGTTTGAGTTTCTTTTTTGTTTTTCACACCTGCTGTGTCGTGTGAGAAAGACAATCTGGGATCCTGAGCTGGACATGATGAGTTCCACAATTCTGACGCACCGAGGCTGTTTTTCGGGCGACACGTGGGAGGGAAAGCGAATAAAACTCAATATTGCACTTGTGATAGGGAGGAAGAGTATCTCGCTCACTCCGCGTCTTCATCTTTTCATTAAAGGCGTTATTTACCGCATCTGGCGTCCTGGTTTGCGGTGGTAATGATGGACAGGAGGAGGAGTTTTTAAAGGTTCTCTTTGTAGTGTTTGGCTTAAAAGGCTGACGTTGGAAAAAAATCTAACTGGGGCAGGAAACTTTTTAGACTGTTTATAAAGGCTTATGTTATGGGTCATCTGCCACTTGAGCTGCTTCAGATGAGGAGTATCAAGCCTCAGGAACGAGCTTAATCATCTTTCTTGTTTATTCTCTCCCTGTTTGTTTTTGGGAGTGGCAATGTGAGTGGGTCTCTCTCTCTCTCTCTCTCTCTCTCTCTCTCTCTCTCTCTCTCTCTCTCTCTCTCTCTCTCTCTCTCTCTCTCGCGTTGTTTTATACAAATGCTTTTACTTATTCTCATCCCCACGAACACACACACACACACACACACACACACACACACACACACACACACACACACACACACACACACACACACACACACACACACACACACACACACACACACACACACACACACACACACACACACACACACGTAACATATTCTCTCCACTGTTATTTGCCACATACTTCCATAGTCACTGATGACTGACTCCGAGACATCTTTCCTTGTTCCACAGCCACCTCCAAGCATTATACTAAGGAGGAATAATAAGATCTGTTCTTTTTGAATCGCCTTCTCTCTCTTGTAGATGCTTGTTAAGTTTTGATACATTACTGCTAGTGCTAAGTTAATCTGATGTATTTTCAAAGCCTTAGCGGTCTTTCCTTCTTCCCGAGAGTGCCCGTTGGGATGGAGTGGTGGTGGTGGTGGTGGTGGTGGGTAAACATAAGAGTTCAAGCGACTAACTTTTCCCTTACGTGAAGCTAAACTTGCCCGAGGTGATCACTGGGTCTTGGTCTGTGTACCCTGGTGAAGGTGCAGTTTTAAGGATAACAAACTTTACGGAGAATGAATGGAAAATTTAATCAAGTATGTTTATTAAGAGAGACTAGAAAATATGCTCATTACTAACGCTAGAAGAACCTGTAAGATGGACAGAAATATAACACAGGTGTAAATTACACCTTTCATTCGTAAAATATGACAGTACACTTAGAATTTATATTAGAAAAAAAATACATGAAAAGAAAGTGTAGGGCATTGCAGTATTAGGTGGACAAACAATATAGGTGTAAGTAGTATTGTTTATGTCACTCGTTGTGCATGTATAGCATATTTGTTTCTTACTCCCCAAAAACAATAGGTAAAAATACAAGTGCCTTTATTATTGATAAAAAAAACCCTAAAATAGCAAAGTAAAAATCTTGATGTAGATGATAAAGAAAGTAAACGCTCGTCACACTGTATATATTCGCTACACTTGAATCTCGTATCAGAAAAATATTAATGCTATATATATAAAAAAAAAAGGGAGAAAGAAAGTATAGACGGTGGGACAATCGTGACGGGCGGAGGTGGCGGGAGGCGCGGTAGCACTGCATCACTTCGGGCGCCTGTGGGGTGGTGGAGGATGGTGAGGCGGGAGTAGGGCAAGCCGCGTGGCGCACGGCTTGGGAAAGGCGAGATGGCTTCCGCTGTGTCATATTTTTCTCATAAGATTTTAGGAAGGAGCAAAAAATAACTTGCGGCGAGGTTAATACGGGCAGCATTATGAAGAATTTCGGGATGGAGTTTTGAGTCCGGGGCAGGAAGGGAGAGATGAAAGGACCACAAGGAAAATGAAGGTAAAGGGAGAGGTTTGGGCTAGGGGAAGGAGGAAAAAATTTACTATAGAATCAAGGATTAATATTTTCTATACCGTCACGATCTCAGGCGTCAGGAATCATCAGCCCTTCATGTAACGCTTATGGGTTGAGAATACCTTTGCCTTCTGTTGGTTAGACTTGGACGGCTTCTCCTTTGTTCTCCTCTAAGAAAGTTGATGTGACGATATACCTTGGTTGTTCAAAGTTGATTTCGTTTCCTTTTGTCCATCATGCTCTTCTTTTCTACAAGTGAGGCAGGTTGTGCTATGCTGTCCAAATGAAAGAGATATAAAAAGGAGAAGAGAAAGGAAAAAAAAACCTTGGTCGTTCATGTTCAATTTGTGGTAGTTGTCCTTAAGCAGGATACACCTGAGTCCATTATGAACGTGTAGTTAATAGTATCACAAGACACAACAGGTATAGCCGAGCAAACGAGAGGCTGGTGCGAGCGTGTCGCCTAAGGCCGGCGGCGAGCGAGAACTAAGGGGAAGACGTGACGTCACCTCAAGCAGTGCTTCCATGAGTTGATGAAATCTTACCCTAGATTTTTGTCGATTTCACCCTAGATTCGAGTGTTTTACCCTACCCACTACTGCGACTGCTCTGTGTGGACTCGTCCTCGCAAGTGACTGACTCTGCATGAACTGTGATCTAACTGTCCGAAGGTCCAAAACGTGTACTCGTAGTAGACGGGTGAGTGGAGACTGAGGAGAAAGGGGAAGGGGTGGGGGGGTGAAGGGATGATACAAGTCACGGGGATGATTGTGTACATGAATCGAACATGAAAGAGAACCAGCCTGCCACCAGATTGGCACCATTCCAAGCACACCTATCCATAGGACGGCAGATTACCCTAAAATTACCCTAGTTTATGCATTACCCTAAACACTACCCTAAGAAGGGTCCAATTACCATAGTTTGGGGTATTTAACCCTAAAATGGAAGCACTGACCTCAAGCCAGCCAAACTGATTCTATAGAGTGTTTTACAGAAAACGGAGCACGGGTAGTACATAAAGGACATACTAACATAAATTTTTCTTTTTTGTTTTATTAGTTTTTTTTCTTAGGTTTATTTTTTATTCTTGTCCTCAGTAATGGATTGAAAAATGTGCCAAGATTTTTATATGTAACCCATTTCCATATTTTTTCTGTTTCATCGTTTTATTTTTGGTCTGGTCAGAGTTGTTAAAATGTCAAAAAGTTGCTCTCAAGCTTAAAGTGAGATTAGAATATAGATAATACGAGGTTACGAATCAGGATATCAACAAAAGTGGCTTGGAATATCTAAATACAGACTGAGGGGTTGTGTGGCTAGAATGACCAATTTGTTGTTGAGTATACGCTGGTCAGATCAATAACGTGTAAACCTTTCCTTATTTCATTTGAAGAAATAAAACCACTAGTTAATGGTAAGATAGTTTTATGAAAATGTAGTGAATGACATCTTCAACGGACCATATTATGAAACACGTCTTTCAAAAGGCTCTCGTTGAAGTTACACGGTATCTTTAAGACTGTTTTTATGTTTCTAGTAATAGGTTGACATGATTTCTATATTATTAACTGGAGAAACATCTTTGAAAACCCAACTAATGAACTGTGGCTTTGAAAACTGTCGTATAAGAGAACCAAGCCCTTCAGAATACAATTGAAAAACTCCTACATTAAGTGAAAGGTACAGAATTGTCGTGGATATGTGTCAGTCCATTAATAGACGAGCATAACACCGAATTCACTATAGTGTCTTAGCTCAACCTGCTACGCTACACCCAGATGGACAAACAAGTCGGATGTGTATAATTATTCTGGCACATGTAATTAGCTCCGTCTCTTAATTCTTCACTAATGAACGCCAGGACAACCTTAATCGAAGGCATAAATTACGCTACGTAATATTTGTTCATTGGCACGTACATGTGTTTTCTTTATCGTTACCTTCTTGACAAATGACTCAAGATACCATTGGTCGCAAGACATAAGTATCTGTTTCAATCATTTACGTGTCAGTGCTAAATAAGTTTACTCCCAATTACTTGCATAATTCTATTACTCTTACTTGAGTACGTGTTGGTTATTTTCTCTCTTCGTTGGTGTAGAATATAATCTTTCGATGACAACATATTTATAGTTTCCTTTGAGAATATTGATGAATATCCTCGTATTTATAACTGCACTATTCAGATAATTTTCCTATTGTTATTCTTGTTATTAGTTAATATCTAATCTTTCTTTTCATATCCTTAGACTAGCAGGTTTCTTCGTGTCTGTTCTTGTATGTATTCTCACTTGTTCTATACAGAAATTGTAAGGAAAGCTAATTAACTTTTGTATGGTGTACTTTATCAATGCTCATCTCATGAGACGAACAAAATGTAAATGGTTATATCTTATAACAGTAAATTTCCATGTAGTTGAAATTAGAGAATGAAACTTTCCTGTAGAAAAGAACGGCTGAAAGTGAAGTGAAGTGGCTGAAGAAACGGAGATGCTTAGAAGTCAAAATAATAGAGAGATTCGCTCTGCAACGGTGATGAGTGAAGCAGCAGTGCAGGGAGGCAAAACAGGGGAGGGACAGTGAGAGTAAGGGAAGCGGACTAAGTACGCATTGTCAGCTCAGTTCTTTTCCACGCTGCTTTGTACGCGTGAGAAAACTATCCTCACGCAGCGCACACACGGACGTTGGAGTGAAGGAGCAAAAAAAAGGAAAGTGGAACCAGAAATTAGGAATGGATGAGTATTGTCTGTGTCTGTGTTCAGCTGTATTATCCACATGACTGCTATGCTGGTCTTTTCTTAACTAAAAATAATAATATATATATATATATATATATATATATATATATATATATATATATATATATATATATATATATATATATATATATATATATATATATATATATATATTATTATTATTATTATTATTTTTTTTGCATCTGTTGCCTTATCGGGGTAATAATTGTGTGAGATTCTAGTGTCTGGTGTCTTTGGGCATACCTGGAGTGTGGTAGAGGCTTAAAGGGGAGATAACCTGCCTGGTTGAATGCACTCCTGTCTTCACCTTCAATAGAACGTCTTGAACCTCCGCCTCCACCTTGCCCGTTGTGGTGCACGCTGCTGACGCTGTTTTCAGCACACGCTTCGCTGAGGCTTTGCGGTGTGTATGCTGAAATATGGACGTTGAGATTCCGGTTAGGGTTAGTCCTCACCCATTTTCCTTAATCCATGTCTAAGAAAACAAGAACTCTATTCTAATTGTAGCAAAATACTAAACCAGTGTTGATGACAGCAGCTGAGTTCCACTGTTGGTTGAATTGCAGGTTGCGAGTGATTCTGTTCAGACATTCACTAACTTTTCTCAGATGCACTTCAATAACCCAAGTGCTTGAACACTAATATCTTCCGATGTACAATAACTTTTACCAAACTTCTCATATAACATTTGATTAACTCCACGATGATAATGCTAGAACCACAATGACCTTTGCCTGACATACAATAACAATAACAAAAAGTACAGTAACTTTTGCGCGAGATATATAATACTTCTATGCGATAACAAAAGCTTAAGTCTGCGACAGATACACAAGAAATCCCTGGAGGAGGAAGGCGTTGTGGCTCTGGAGTGCGTAGGAGAGGCAGAGGAGCTGGACTGTATAGGATCACAAACCAAGCGACTGGTGAAGAAAAAAGTAACCTTCCTTAAAATGGACAGGCAATCCCGAAGAAATATAGCGAAGGAATAGTTAAAAAGTGAAAAGAGAGAGAGCTTCATAAAGTAGAGGCTGCGAGGAGCAAAAGAGACATGGAGGGTGTGGAAAAAAAACAACGGATCGCTATCAGGGAACGAAAAATCTGAAATAGAGGGGAGGTGAAGGATGGACGGCAGTGAACTCGGCGCTGGGAGGGTGTGAAAGTGAGAGGAAATATTTAGAGAATGCTGGTGGAAGATGCGGTGACATAGGACCACCACACCTCAACGTGAGCCACAACATTCCTCGCCCTCCATCTCCTACGACGCTGACCAAGGTTCTACTCTGTCCCGGTATTGATGGCGTGAACTTCATTACCACATGCTGCCTGTTAATCATTAGTGCATTTCCCGGCTCGTTCCTCCCGGAAAGCTTGTGTCAAAGACCTCCGGAGATTAATTAAAAGTCCAACGCTATTCTATCGAGGAGGGTGTGGTGTCCTGTTCAGTGTCTTGTTCCGGAGGAGGTAGAGTGGAATAGGGTCCATCTGGTATACCAAAGGCGAGGGTGTAGTTCATTTGCCTTACAGTATCTATACCACCAACTCATCCCCTTCCCCCCAACGCCTCTCACCCACCCACCCACCCACCTACCCACACCACACACACACACACACACACACACACACACACACACACACACACACACACACACACACACACACACAAATATCATGAAAATTTGGCGGCTGGGAGGAGGAGGCAGGCATCAGAGAACAACAAATATTGACGCACAACAAACAAGAGCCAGCAACAAAACGAACACAAAGACCCGTCGCTCTCCCTCCTCCCACCACTCCCCCACTACCCCTTGTCCCAGCAACACATGGACAAAAGGGAGCACACGAGGCACTCCAGCGGGAACCACGTCCGTACTTTTCGAAAATAGTAAATATATGTCGACGAAAGGAATACACAGCACCTCCTCATGTTCTTCCTATCTGTTTCCTATCCACTCCTTTACCAGCGACTATCCACTTGTCTTCCTCCACTCTTTGGAACTCCCACCCAACGTCAAGGGCCTTCTCACACTCGTCCCTATATGAAATCTAAAAACTTCCCACCCTGCCATCACTTACAATACAATCCCTCCCTTCCTCTCCCCCGCCCAGCCGCGCCCGTACCACAGCCCAGCACCCACCCAACCCTTCGCTCGCACCCAATCGTTTCCGCTCACCTCCAGCCCTCACCACCACGCACTGCCTCCATCCTTCAACTTAGGAATAGCATTTTTTTTCCCAACTGTGAATCATCAACATCTCTTTTTCTCTATTTTCACTTTTATGACTGTGTGTGTCTCGGTCAGTGCTTAGGAAGATTAAACGGGCTTATGGAAGGGAATGTAAGTGGAAATAGTTATTTATGATGTTTTCTTCATAGCTTTCCTTATTTTTCTATGTTATTATGTTTAACCGTTACACCGCATCATACTTTTTAATAATTTTCATTAATTTTGTCCTGTTTCTTCCTTCATGTGTTAGAAGGACCTTGGCCAAAGGTAACAAATAATAGGTTAACAAAAGAGACCTCGAATAATGGCGGCTTTTTTTTTTATTAAGGAGAACAGTTCAGAAGCAAGCAAAAAATTACGTGTCTTGAAATCTCCCTCTTGAAAGAACTTAAGTCAGAGGCAGGAAGAAATACAGAAGCAGACAACGAGTTCCAGACTTTATTGGCAAAGCGGCTGAAAAATTGATGATATTGGTAAACTCTGTTTTAGGAATATGGACAATAGGGATGAAGAAAAGTCGAAAGGAGGCCATAGGAGGGAGAGAGGCATGTAGCTAATAAGATCAGAAGAATAGTTGACGTGAAAGTAGTTATAGAAGATAGAAAGAGATGCAATCTTGCGATGATGTGAGAGAGAGGCTAAAGACAATCAAGAAAGGGAAGCCCATAAGTTCCCGTGAAAAGCCCACATGGTATAAATAAAAAAAGGGGAAGCTGATTCACACAAATTCTAATTCAGTGAAATATACCTAAGATTGAGAAGTGTGTTTCGGCAACAATTTCGAACGATCCCATCTTGTTTGCACAGGATATTTTCTTTTCCCTAACACTATCTGGTCTCAAATTCATGAATCGCGTACAATATCGCCTCTAATTAATTACGTAAAAATGTAAAGCAGGTATTTCGTATTAAAGCACTTACTTCACGCTCTTAATTAGAAACATCACTCACCTGTTTAATACACTCGGCACAGACACCTGAACTCTCGCGGGGAAAAAAGGGTGCGTTTCACTAGAAAAAAAAAACATGGTATATTTTTGTAATTTTGTAATTTTGCAGAGATATAATGCCATTAACACCTTCATTTGGAAACGGTAAGGCGATACATAAACAAAAGTGGCTAGAAAACTTAATGAGTAATATCATCTGACAACGGGGGAAAACTGAACAGAAATCCTGTCTGTCTGATTACTAGATCTTGAGAACATAAGAAACGATGTCTCCTGAGCAAATGGGATGAAAAGCAGCTCTTGCAGTGCCTTATGCTACCGTGTACGTTGACTTAATTAAGCCAGTGGTTTGTGGAAGCACTGTAGGTTGCCAGAATGAAAGATATGTCACGATACTGGTGTTCTTTCCCTCTTAAAAGTGAAACATTGCCAGCTTTTAAGGTTCTTGTAATCGGCGATCGCAGTACTGTTTTTGCGTGACTCCACTGGCTATTGAGGAAAGCCTGATCAAAGCTATCAAGCTCAGTCCCTGAATTGGTCAAATTTTTCAATTCCTGGAATCAGATTCAGTTCGTGGAAGTCTGAGGGATGGTGGTGTGTGTGGGAGGCAAAGGGAATGCTCGCTTTAGATGATCGGTTAGGCACATTATTGTCACTCAGTCGCACACAAAGACACACACACACACACACACACACACACACACACACACACACACACACACACACACACACACACACACGCGCGCGCACATATTCGTAGTGTGTTATTAGTTTTGTGTGGACTGCATTTCACCATTAAGCATCACGAGTGACAAGAAAATGGGCAAACCAAGATTAGCATTATTATGGCACGTGTGGAAGCCAAAGAATGAAAACAAAACAAAACCAAACTGCGTCATTGTCATCGCCCTGTGGATGCGTCACACTGACATTCAACAATGAGACACGATGCACCACGCGTTCGTCCACCACCACTATAGCAAAACCGAAATGTACTGAGCCATAAGGTGAGGCAGATAATCACCACGACATTGCCATATATCATCACTCATTACTTCCAAGAAAACGGTAACAGTTATTCGTTACATGAACTGTTACTCTGTTTTCTGTGAAGTATTTTTTTTTTTGTTTATACCATGTGGGCTTTTCACAGGAATTCATGGGGGTAAAGGGGATACTTTTTTGTGGTACCTCCTGTCTCAAAGCCCACCCGCTAGGAAACCATTGCCCCGAGTGAGGAAGCCCAATCAACACTCGGACCGTGGACAGGATTCGAACCCGTGCGCTTGGAGACCCCTTGGACCGCAAAGCACGCATGGTTCCACTGTACCACGGCGGCCCCCAAATGAGTGCTAGTGTCCTGGTGATTATCTGCCTCACCTTATGGGTCAGTACATTTTGGTTTTACTATGGTCACTATTAGAGCAAACACTAAAATAAATACTGATTTGTCATCTAGCGACCCATCAGAGTGGCCGGCTCTCACGTGGAGCTAATCACAACAGCTAACATGATTCAGAAAGTAGTTTATTGATACTAAAACAATATAGACTTTAATCCCATACCTATTTAAACAGTGTAATTATTCACATTCAGAAGAGTAAAGTAATGGAAGTGTGGAGTACAACGCGAAGCATAATAAGATGTGATCATACTCGACAGAGACGTAGTACTGAACGTAGAAAGCAAAACTACGAGACAGTATCACATAGACTTGTTGGGAATTTCTCATAAACTTTACTCTTGCGTTCGAGACATTAAAAAGAGTGATTTGCTTTTTATGGCTGGTGTGAATTGCGTGGAACTGGAGAAAATAGTGGAAAGAGAGAGAGAGAGAGAGAGAGAGAGAGAGAGAGAGAGAGAGAGAGAGAGAGAGAGAGAGAGAGAGAGATGTAAGTATTGTTTTTCATTGGTCTGAAGACACACATTTATCGAAAAAGCGTAAACTGTCAAAACGGAGAAAAATACTAAGTCTGGTGGCCGGCGACCCCTGCACTAGCAATCATCGCTTCATCCTCACCCAGTCCTCGGCGCGGCTCTCCATGGATCCAACCTTTGTCCGGGGAAATCCTTTCATTCATATTTCTATATAGGTTGATTTGCAAATGGTAGGTGGCGCTCTGACTCTTGTGCTACACGCCACTCCGTCACCGCTGCCGTCACCCCGTCCACGCCATCCTCGCGGTACTTAGCTCCATATTCATGTAGAAACGCTTTGCTCTCTCACCACGACTATTTTCCAGGGCTACAGGGATAATTAGTGGAGTTTCAAGAGTGTTTCTCCAATAAATAATTTAGAAATCTTGTCAATCTGCTTCTAGAACTGTAAAAACATCTTAGAAGTCGTGTAAATAAAGCCTTTTGAAATAATGAAGGTGAAGCGCAGATGTGTTTGAGAGTACAAGCTTAAGACCATCACCACCTGAAGGTTCATGTCCCTTTGTTTCAGTTGGTGCGGTCGTGAGTCTCCACAGCGGATCATCCTTCTCTAAAAAGATGAATTTATGTGTCTTCCTCAATTACGTCTTCGAGGTTCATGTTTTTCTCTCCTTTTGGCTGCTCTCGTTACGTGACGCCACAGTGGATCAACCTTCTGCTCCTTCCTCAGTGACACTCATTATCATCATATCCTTTAGTGTATAAGTCTTACCTCAGGTCTTCGGGGTTTATGCCTCAATTATCACACTCACCTGTTCCTCTCTTCAGGGTACGGCCACACTGCACGCGATTTTCTGAGAGGGTAGAGGATAGCAGGATGCCTGGTGGGTGAATGGCAAGAATAAAAACTTGTTAACCTAGTACTTAGCATCCCTCTGACCCACTAGGCATCCGCTATCCTCTACCCTTCTAACAAATCGCTTGCAGTGTGGCCGTACTCTCAGAGAAAAATAAGAAATCCTGCACTATCTGAATCCTCGGTTAGATCTAGGATTACTGGTGAGTCCCAACGTGACATGGGTCATTGCTACTCCTCGTTTGACAATCCTTACCTCGGCAATGGTTGTAGGAAATTGAAGAGCAGTACATGGCTACATTTGGATGAGCTTGGTGCGTCACCCTCATAAAGACATGAAAAATTAGTGAAGCTGCAAGGAATCGTCAGGGTCTACACGTGGTAGTTTCTGTACATGGAACGTACCCATCTGCTTCCAGCCATGAACGTCATCCATGAATTTGTAAAATCTTTTAAAATTTCCTAATGAGTAGGCACTAACAACTTGATTACTGCGTCCATTCTATTTATTTATCCTTTATTTTAGAACCATTAGCCAAACTGGCATTCATGTGTATGTGGCTCGGCTGGTCAATTAGATTTTGTAGTATATGCACGCGCCTGGTGGTACTGCTACATGTAATGGTAGGCATACTAAACACAACAGTAGTCCCTCATACGAACATCAGTAGTGAGCACTGTGCCACAGTACTTCGGCTCATGTAGAGGTATTGTTGCCTTGAAATATTTTTCATTGATCTCCGCGCCAACCTAAGTGTGTTTCATTGCGAAGCATCCAGCAAGCAGTGAGTCAGGAGACCGCTCAGAAAATTCAGGGAATAGATATCCGGAATTCTTTGTTACGGGAATAATTTATTGCAGAACACTGGAATCAGTCTTGCATCTTTTAATGTTGCAATGTTATTTAAATTCTAGTAATTTTTCTAAATGTGGCTCTTTCGTTGGAATATATCTATTTGTCAGAGGCGTTTTTTAAGCATCCAAGTACGCATATTGCCTTTTGTGTGGAGATTGACCAGGTGATACAAGAACAAAATCTGCAACAATTTTTTTTTTTCGTTTTTATGGACTCAAGATCTTGAAAAAAAGGAAGTTTTTCTGGAACCTTTTATATCGACGCTGTTAATAAAATTACATTAAATGAACTTCAGCAAAAGACCCTCTGAATCTCGGGACCGCAAATTCATTTTTGTATACATTCTTAAATTCACCCAGTCATGCATGGCTTTTACTGAAAAATATTTTGATTTCGTGGGAAGACGAAGTGTGTGCAACTCTCCTCGTGATGAGAGGCTGAGCAGGAGCTGAGCCTCGCTGCGTCCCTGAGGCTACGCGGTGAATGAAACCCAGGACTGAGTAATCTTGGGATCGGGTTTCAGAGCGGCTCAAAATGTGGCAATGAATAGCAATAATTCCAGATCTCGTTGAATGTCGGGGTGTGTTTTTTTCCGCTCACGTGATTACCTCAACCATCTCTTCTTTATTACCGATGAAGAGAGAGAGAGAGAGAGAGAGAGAGAGAGAGAGAGAGAGAGAGAGAGAGAGAGAGAGAGAGAGAGAGAGAGAGAGAGAGAGAGAGAGAGAGAGAGAGAGAGAGGTCTATTACCAATATTCAAAACTTTTTATTTTCAAAGGCTACAAAAATTACTGGTCACGTTCTCCAAACTATTTACATCTGTTAATAGTGTAGTAATCCAGTTCATTGGTCACCAAAACTATAAAAACGCCCTTGAAAACACGGGTCACTTTAACTCGAGCCTTTTAAAAGTACTAAAGGTGTCAGCAGAAATGTTTCAGAATATAGTCCTATATAACACAGCCATTGTGGATTCAGCTACGAGTGAACGAACATCCAATTGAGACATGCAATGCACCACCCGTGAGGTTCCTGTGTGGAGCGCACGCAGACACACACACACACACACACATACACACGCACACACATACACACACACTAACAAGTTTGTATGGAGGGCTACACGAGTGATTGCACGGGTAAACAAACTGGAAGGCACGGACTCAAATGCGTATGCCATGTGTATGATACATTTTTGCTTTAAAACTGATATAAAAACCAAATACAGTCTGATCAGTCATGTAGTTTATTTTCCATTGATAGCGCTAAGAGAGAGAGAGAGAGTCAGCCAACCCTGCTAACCTCACTCCGCTAACCTAACCCGCTGCACTAGATAGGAGACAAGGCAAGTATTCTGTGCAAAAGGGGTGCGGGTGCTTATTGACACCGCTGATCCAGAACTCCCAGCGCCTGTGTCTCCTCTTTTACTTCAATACGCGTTTACTTTCAGATGTGTAGTTGGATCAGTTTATTCTTTTTAGATAAGCTTTTTTTTCTCTTCAGGTGTCTTGCCGAAGTGAATGAAAGGTGAGAGAGAGAGAGAGAGAGAGAGAGAGAGAGAGAGAGAGAGAGAGAGAGAGAGAGAGAGAGAGAGAGAGAGAGAGAGAGAGAGAGAGAGAGAGAGAGAGAGAGAGAGAGAGAGAGAGAGAGAGAGAGAGAGAGAGAGAGAGAGAGAGAGAGAATCGTATGTTAACGTGTGTGTGTGTGTGTGTGTGTGTGTGTGTGTGTGTGTGTGTGTGTGTGTGTGTGTGTGTGTGTTATGTAGATTCATTTGAAAGCTTTTTTACGTATATGCATATTTGTTTGCATGTATGCGTGCGTATTCGCATATGTATCTGTTTGTTTACATATGATAAAGACCTACACTTGCTAGTATGGGATCGCTACTACAGCAGTATGGAAATGAGATGTGTTATTGTTGTGTGCTTCATATTGCTGGAAAAAATAAATAACACGAAGGGAAAAAAAGAATGACAGTAACACCAAACGAGCGCATGCCTTTGAAGTAAATACACAAAATGAATACTTGGGATTAAAAAAAGTGTAAGAACATTTTGGCGGAAGAAACACTTTTGGGAAAACTTCTAAAAACGGGTCTCTTGCCTTCTCCGCCATCGCCTGGGGCTAAAAGCTGCCAGGACGTTTACGAGGGCGGCGTCCTGTTCATTGAGGACCTCCGGAGACATCTCTTGGCGCCCCATCACTCCAATTCAGAAGTTAATGGCAAACTTCACTCTCACGTGCCGGGGTCGCTCGCCTCCATGGATCCAATGCAAATTCAGCTAGAAGCCCTGCCTGTAAGTCTCTTCTCGAGGACCTTCCTTCATGACGCTTAGATATGTTAGCTAGGCGAGGAATGGGTAACTGACGCTGTTGATGGCTGGAATATTTTTTTTCCTTCAGTGTCCTTGGCAAGATAATGCATGCAGTGAAACGTGTTCAGTGTGTGTTATTCTCTACTGGACTTGCTTTATTTTTTTTTTTCAATTCTTTTTTTTACATTTCAATCTGTAAATACGTACGCAGTTTATCGTTGTAGTTGGAATTTTTTTTTTTAACTACAAGATCAAGAGGAGGTATAGTAAACTTAAATGCACCTACTTCACAATTCCAGATTTGGCTGATTGATAGGTGTTTGGAGATATCAAAGAGACGCTTACTGAAAACAAGATTATTGTATTAGACTGAAAACCACAGTATGGAGGTTCGCTTATCACATGGTTAGTGGCAAACATGACAGTTGATTGCTATGGTCAGTAGTATATCATCATTTTAGTGCTGCATATGTTTGAGTTTTGGGAGGAGGTTCAGTGAAATAGTGAGTTTTTACCCTCCATTACAAGTTATGCGACACTAATAGACTCGAGTTATTATTTTTTTTTCACTAGTTCATTAGTTTTTCATGTTGTTTTCGTCAGTGTTGACCGCAACTACCAGTCAGTCGCAGGATAAGTGTCTCTCCAAACCTTCTTCTCTCATTACCATTCCCTGATCGTCCATTTCACTTCGTTCCAACTAATTTTCCAATCTCGTCCCTCCATCTCGTTGGTTGTCTCATTCCAGTTGTTTTCCTTTCCTTAATTGCCCTCCTCCACCCAAAAGTCTCTGCGTGTTATCTTCTCCACACTCCAACTAAACCCTTCGGCGTTCATTTCGTCTTCTTAGCGGGAGCAGTGTATGAAATTCCTCGCACATGAATTCAAATAAAGAAAATGAATAGTCTTCTTGTTGGAGGAGTACTTTAGTCAATGTGTCGTGAGCAAGTCATTCTCGAAGGAGGGGTGTATGTTCAAAGTTAGTCTCTAGGTAACGTCTATGAAATTCAAATAGTAATCAAGTCGATAGTTGATAATACTTATGAGGCTTGGAAAGTGGGAAAGTCATTGCTTGTCTATACGCAAAAGGCGGTATTCTGAAACGCTTTGGGCTGTTACAAGAAAAAAATTCAGAGTACATATATGGTTAGTCATATTTCAGCGCCTTATTTCGACGGTTTCTTCTTTTTTTTTTTTTCAACAGGCATCATAGAAAGGTAAAGTTTCAAGGGCATTTTCTTACCTTCAATAATCTTTCAAGAATTCTTCATTAGCAGTAGGTAAAAGAGCAAGCTTGAAATCCCAACTCTAAAAAGCTGTCATTATGTTTAAGAAAATGTGCCAAGAATAGTGGAGTGTTAGGTGTGAGGGTAGAAACATATTACCGGGTCTCGCCTTCACTGTGAGGATGTTGAGGTCACGTATCTCCTCGTGAAGCGTAAGATGTAAGGCTCAATGTGCTATCATGGCCTGTGGCAGCAGAGCGGGCAGCACAGGCGTAAATGAAGCACGTCTATAAACACAACATCTGCCGCCGTTACCACATGCCAGTGTTTCATATTACTACCACAGCACCCACCACCAGACAGTCCGTGTTTTACTTATATATATTCATCATGGTATCCTTCCATGGTAGGTTTATACAAGGAGTATCACGTATATCTGGCTTCTTGCAACTTTTTCAGTATTTGTTTATGTTTTCATGTTTTGATCCGTGTGTAGAAAGAATGTAAGATTAGTTTTTTTTTTTCACTTGTATGTCTAATTTCTTGTGAATTACCTTTATTCTATGTTCCTATCTTTGCAAGGAAACAATTTTAAGACCATACACAATATCGGAAAGAAATGTGAAGGGAATTATGAGGTAGAGATAAAGTTAACGATCCGAGTGACTCCCTTTGTCCTTAGTCCTCCCCTAGTCATTTGGGGCAATACCTCTATTATATATGAGGCTAACAGCCACCCACACAGGGACTTTACCTTCTCAGACACGAACATCCAGGTCAAGGAGATCCTTTCTTATTTACAAACAGAGATACTTGGGTTTGTTTCAAAGGTCGCTTTTATGATTGGGGAATAATATTTACTGGGCACCTCATCACCGTCTTAAGCCTCCGCCGAGTGAGAAGCGGTGTTACCTTATTACCAGCTAAATGGCTTCTAACTCCTCCCTTCTTTTCACCGACCTGCCTTAATTAACTGTGGGTTTCCTGCAGACCTCGCACTAGTAGCCTGTCGTCTTTCCTCCCCTCTTGCCTCTCTCCTTTCCCCTCCCTTCCGCTTCTTTTTTCTTTCCTCGTGCCTCTTTTGTTTCTCAGTTTTAGTGTTCCTCCTAGAAAAGTATCCTTTCATTTTTTTCCTCTCTTTTATATTCTTTTTATGCCTCATCCCTTGAAGGGGCGCTAGGGATCAGCTCCGTGACGGCCAGGAACGGTAAATCGATGCGGCGACCCCGCCTTGCCTCCCTCACGGCACAGGTCGAGGATAGAAAGAAGTACGACTTTATTGTCTTGCCATATTGAATCATGGTGTTATTATGCAGTGATCTTTAATTATAGCTTCTAGTTGCGGACACATTGTATGTGACATATAGCCTAAAGTATGATATCTATGATTTTTCGCAATGGCAAGTATTACTATATAACCCGAGTCATAACATATATTTGGTATTAAGTAAATCAAATATCAAGATTAATCTACTTACAGTAATTGTGCTATAACATTGCAAGAGTTCAGTGGGTAAAAAATAAACATAATACAAATGCGTGTCATGCAGGAAAACTTTATGCCCTGTGACGATTCTTTCCATGAAGTATTGTAAGCACAATTTCACATCAGCACTTAGCAGTAATTCATTGTCGTCTGTTTGAATTTACATTACTAGCGGCACTCCATCGGTGAAATGATGGCGATGCAAGTGTTCCTCTCTCCTCACTCAAAGCTCTCTGGTTACGAGAAAACTGAATAAATGAAAGAAATTAAGTATTTAATGCCATGCAACATGTTATTGCAATGCAGTTATGAAGCATATTAAATAACATTTTTATAATCTTTTTGAATTACTTTCAAGTAACTAGTTTATTATTCAACAGTTTTTGTTCCAAGTTTTTGCCAGTGTGAATATTGTGGATTTGAGGACGAGCAAAAATTTTCCTTTTCGTTTTTTTCCACGACAAAATGTAGAAAGAAAGTCTTTTAAAACACTAAAATGCGTTCACATTCTTTATGAAGAGTTTTCAGCAAAGTTTTCATGAGTCACATTTTTGTGTAGGGAAGGGAGGAGCAGCACACTGACAGGATTTGCTGGGTGTGTTTCTGACATTTATTCTTTTCTTCTTCAAAAGCTTTTCTCCTTTTTTTATTTTGTTCCAGCCACTGGTGAGCTTTAGATATTTAAGACAATTAGCTCCTCCGTTACAACCACAGATCACTTAATCTCCTTGTGGTGCCTATACATTTCCAGTCTCTATATGCGTCAATATTTTACTTGAAGGCATGTCTAACAGAAACCTTATCGTCGGTTGAAATTTGTTTTTAATAGACGTCACATGTTCTATGAAAAATAGCAGGCTGGATTACCATTATGAAGGGGGAATGGCCCTGAAGAGCTTAGGTGAATCGATAAAACCGGCGCCACACATCACCTTGACATTAGCAAGACGAGTGATCAAGAAGTAAACACACTGACGCGCCTCCCGAAGATACTCGATGTGATAAAGTGTGCAGGGACAAAACTCCAATTCTTTAGTTATGAGGCTGCAGTTTGTGTTCTCTTCATCTGAAAATTCCGAATGATTTAATATTGTGTGTTGCTATGATGCAGCAGGTAAGGTTTTCTTTGCATTTAGTTACCGAAAAGTGTGTGATTTATCATAGTGTTTAGGATTCTTTCCTCTGAAAATTTGCACTTCGATCTCTCGTAGAGTGTTTCATTTTCAGTTTTATTGGCAAAAATACGAATTTGTCACGTTCCATTTGTATATTGTTATGATAATCGCAGCCTCATATTTCAAATGATATTTTCCTACTACCACCTTCATTACTATTATTACTACTACTGCTACTGCTACTGCTACTACTACTACTGCTACTACTACTGCTACTGCTGCTGCTACTGCTACTGCTACTGCTGCTACTACTACTGCTCTTCGTCCTACTCGTCCTGGTCCTCACCGTCCCTCCCCTCCTCCTCCTCCTCCTCCTCCTCCTCCTCAAGCAAGCGTCAAATTTTTGTCGTATTATTTGGCTTCATTCAGCAAGCAGTAGGGTCTCCTGAAAACGTTGCTGTCATAACGATCATACAATATTTGATTTAGGAAAACTAATCAGCAAGTTCCAGTTTGAAGGACGTGCATTTTTTTGCGGTAAATTTTTTGTTCTCTGGCAGGCAACTTTAAATCTGTATAATCTATTTAATTGGATGAAATAAAATTGCCAGCTTGTACTGTACTTTTTCATGGAGAGCTCGAACCCCGCGCAGACCAATTCTTGCTGTGGTTTATGTGGTATGTGTGATGGGGGCTTCGTTTTCTTACTGTGAGGTGTTGTAATGACCCGCCATCTGCCTTGCATCGGTGATCATGCTGTGGTTGCTCACTCTTGTATCCTTGTTTTTTATTTTATTTATTATTTTCTGTCATTGTCTCAGTCTCTTTGTGTCAGTGTGATGTTTTGAAATACTTTATTGACAGTTGTAAGCGTCTTCTAGTGGTCTGCAGCATGATCACTCTTAAGGCTTAAAGCTTGGCACTTTATTGTCTCTGCGTTGTATCTGTAGGGTCCGTGGGGTACAGTGGTACAACGCGTGCTTGATTAAATGGGACTAGAGGTCTTCAGGCGCACGAATTCGAATCCTGGCGACAGTATGAGGTTAGGAAGGGCATCACTCGGGCATAAAGTTCCTGAATACCGAAACAGGTTCTTCGTTAGGAGATCCTTGGAAGATTAGAGGAGCCGTTCGTAAAGCCATGATAAAAAAGATAAAGAAATAGAAAAAAAAGTGACCACTGTATAAGAAGGAAATGAAAAAAAGTGTCCGTGGAACCAAACGCAAAATCTGGAAAGGAAATGATTGTCTTTGTGGAGCGTGTGGAGGATTCAGTACCACTAAGCCACACTCGTGCACCACCATCACCAGCCCAGCCTTCGCCTCGCCACACCCTCATTCATTATATAAACTGAAATTTACTTCCCTTGACACTCTCGTATCTATATCATATTTTTCCACATGATCAGTTCTTCTACGGAAATATATACACTCAATTGAATTATTTTCCAGTCGTATAATTTTGAAATACATGTAGTGTGAATGATACTGCATGGTACTGTAGCATCTGTTTCACTGTGGTATGTTTTATTCACTGGAGTATGAAACTTTCCTTCTTTTTTTCAGATGTCTCAGAAACTACTTGGCAAAGCACCACACACCGTTATTACCCATTCTTTCTGGTAAGTTGTTATTTGGATACTATTTTCCCCATCGAAACTGTTAAACTGGCATGCTTAGAGTTTATATTTTATGTCTTATCTTGCAAGAGGAGTAAGCCGGGAAAACTTTCAGATCTATGTCTTTATCAGAACTATTACATCATGCTTAGTTTTGCGTGGCCATAGTTAGCATAAATGAATTACTGGTAAACTGAGGAAACATTCAGGTCTCGAGAGGAAGCAAGAGACATTAGCTCTTTCAGTTTTGAGACTCTTTTTACCTTGAATTTTGGGAATGATTAGACGATTTTATTTCCATTAGGAAGGGTCTATGGCGGTCAGAAGATTAATAGCCAGAATTTTCACTATATTAATCCCCATATAAGTTTCTAAAAGGTGTATAAAATCATCAAATACTAAGCAGAAGGAATATGAAAACGCGTCATGGTATTGAAGGGATTAAATACGTACTACATTCCTATTGCTTTTCTCAACACTTACGAAGGGACGAAGGAGGAAGGACTTTAAACAAGAAAAGAAAAAAAAAAAAGCGCGTTAAACTGATGCCATTGGTTATGTAGCTGTGGCGCGTAACTAAAGTGTTTGCGTGGGTGAGAGATGGTTAAGTGCATCGTGTTTTATTTAATGCGAGAGGACGGTAGGATTTCACGTGTGTGTTTTATATAGAGTATGATGATGAGGTGTAATGAAGCATTGCCTGGCTTGTAAGTATTGTTGTGTTTGGTGTGGTGGGCGTGGCTAACTCTCTGAATGTCCGGATGTGCAGTGCGTCTTTTTTTTCTTTTTTTGATGGGAAGTGCTGTCCACCTTCCACCCATTAGCGCCGCAGGTAATTTTATTTATAGCGGTACCCATATTAGGGCCCATATCTATACCCATCTTTGGTATGAGGCAATTACACTTCCAACTAGAACCTGGGTATCATGGTGACATTTAGGTAACTTTAAACCACTCGACAAATGGCATAGTTTCAAGATAGCACGTGGTGGGATTTGAACCTATGCATGAACGTCTGCCCAATCCCACGCTCACCGCCTTATCCACCACGCTAGTTGGCAGGGAGCTGTAGGATTCTTTATATACTATGATGAATTTTGCTAGAGAATTTCATGGGGATTGTTGATGTGAGTGTGTCTGAATGTTTGCATGCGCAGTGTGTGTGTGTGTGTGTGTGTGTGTGTGTGTGTGTGTGTGTGTGTTGCTGTATTCAGCTACTTGGCAAGAAGGTGTAGGATTTCAAGACATTTATCCCTTCTTTTTTTGGCTAACTCTCTCGGACCTGCACGGGGACTGGTAAATTAATGGACGTTTTTTTTTATTATTCTATTTTGTCCTTGGCCAGCTTTCCCCTCTTACATAGAAAAAAAGTACTATGATGGTGACGTTTGATAAAGAATTGCGTGGAGATTGTATGTGTGAGTGTGTCTGGGTGTGTGGACCTGCAGTGCGTGAGTAGTGAAAAATGAACTGGTGGGCAGGGAACAGATATCACACGTTTAAAGAGCAATCAGATGACTTCCCCGGGGAATAATTGACATCGTACCGCTCTCGACGGAGGCACACTTCCATTTTATTTTACTTTTGAAGGAAAGATAATATTTTCGATAGATAACTTTGTTTGTTGAGGAATTATTGGAATTTTAAGTTGATCTCTCTCTCTCTCTCTCTCTCTCTCTCTCTCTCTCTCTCTCTCTCTCTCGGTACAGGAAAGATGGCGAAGTTTAAACCATAATGAAATAAACTAATGCTCTTATTCGAATCTCAATGTAAGTAAAGCGTTCTTGTGGAAGTAAAAACGTATCGCGTCTCCCATAAGTCACATTTTTCTTTAATATCGACAACTGGAATGTAAGAATCTCCTTGATCCCGTACAATTTTAAATCCCATTAGTTTGATATGATTTATAGTTTCAATTCGTTTATCATTTATCTATTCATTTATTGATTAATTGATTAAATTTGTGACCTAGGAAGTTAGTTACCTATTAATTTTGTGAATAAGTCAGCCAGCCAGTTAGTTGATTATGAAGTTAGTAAGTTACTCAGTCAATCAGTCAGTTAATTAGCTGGTTAGTTAGATAGTTATTCTGGTAGTTATTCTAGATAGTTGATTGTTACGTGCCATGATAATATTATATGCTGACTCTCCTGCTGCCTCTCCTGAAGTGTTTGGCTGTTTCCGTGTGGGGACAACAGGAAAAGATGAAGAGAAGACGTGGCGTAATGCTGTAGTACATTTTTAACTGAAGGGAGATGATTTCATGAACACATTTTCGCCTGATATTAACAAAATGGTTGAATTGCATTATATAGAAAAAAAAGACAAATAACAAATAGAAGGAAGATGTCGTTGTTATAATTTGTTTTCATAGTTGGTAAAAAACAAACAAACATGAAATGGACTCCCAAAAAACCCCCATTGATTTTCAGTTAAAATGTTTCCAGATAAAAGGTTTCAGTTAAAAGGTTCCAGTTAAAAGGTTCCAGTTATAAGGTTCATGTTAAAAGGTTCCAGTTAAAAGGTTTCAGTAAATAGGTTTCAGTTAAAAGGTTTCAGTTAAAAGGTTCCAGTTAAGAGGTTCCAGTTAAAAGGTTTCAGTACAATTCATGATCATGGTTTCAATAGTAACCTGAAATGCTCCAAATAGCAACGATATCTAAAGTAAACATCTATTACGTTATTGATACTCTTTATTATCATTTATCTGAAATGCCCCAAATAGCAACGATATCTAAGTAACCATCTATGACATTATTGATATTTTTCATTACGTTATAGTTATTAATCTGATTTATTATTCTTTTACCTACGATGCCTCTGCTATTATTATTTTTTTTGTGTGTGTGTGTGTGAAAACTCATTCGGTATTCAGTGGCATTAAGAGACCTGAAAAAAAAGCAAACAAAAAAGTACAAATTCAATAATACAAATTCTGAAAAAAGGTGCATAACTGAGGGAAACGGTCACCTGGTCACTTAAATCCTGCATACTCCGTCCTCAGCTTATGTTTTTCAATGAGTATTTTCGCGCCGTGATGACCTCAGGTTGCTCCTCCATCTAAGCGCGACTGTCCTGATGAAAAGTGGCACGTTCAACTTGGTATAACGAGTGGCGGCGGCTGACCTGAGGGCGATGGAGCCAACTTTTGAATACGAATGCCAGTCAAGAGTAAACTGAAGCGGTGGAGGTAAACAAGCAGGAGGTCGAGTCCAGGGAATGGAAGTTTGTCGTGCCAGATTTATGGAATAGCGTAGCTGGGGACGAGGAAGACTGCCCCCGACTTTCTCACGTTTTGATAGGATGGAATAGAATTGTGTGTGTGTGTGTGTGTGTGTGTGTGTGTGTGTGTGTGTGTGTGTGTGTGTGTGTGTGTGTGTGTGTGTGTGTGTGTGTGTGTGTGTGTGTGTGTGTGTGTGTGTGTGTGTGTTTGTCTGTTTTTTCAAATAATCTAAGACCTTGGATTTCATTATCGGGTATAAAAAGTCACTATTTGCACACAGAAGTTAATTCTATCCACTATATTCTGCTGATACAACGATGCACCACAATATTGTCCATCTATTATAGCATTTTTGTACAAAGTGCTCCCTGGAATGGGGAATAGACTTTATTTTGACATTTCTTCAACTGGAGAGAGAGAGAGAGAGAGAGAGAGAGAGAGAGAGAGAGAGAGAGAGAGAGAGAGAGAGAAACAAAGAGAGAGTGAATAGAGAAAAAAAATAACTAGTCGGTAACCTATTTTCTCCCAACAGGCTTTCTCCATTGTGGGAGATTGAATTCTGCACAACTAAATCTCATGCATTCCTATCTTTGTACTTTCTTTTACACATCAGAGAAAACAAATGCTAACATTCACGTATGATGAAATAACCTACGAAGGGAAGAACGGAACATGGGTGGCTCGGAATGATCTTGGTTAGTTTAGCGTTCCATGTTCTCCTACTCGGAGGGAGACGTGAGCAGTGAAAGAACAGGTAATACTTCTATGAAATTGGCCAGTATAGAGGATGAAGGAGGTAGATTATGTGCTCCACTTTTTTACTCCTCTACAGACTTTCCTCCATGTTTCCTCCACCTTCCCTCCAAGTTTGACTGTCCTACCACACTTCTATCATAGTCAAAATAGTACTTTTTTAAGATAGTCTCATACTAAAACATGACAATTTTTCCCAGTTAACCCTGACACTGATACCATGTAGGGATGTGGGGTGGGGCAGCCATGGATGGATCATAGCCTAGTGGGGAAATGAGAGGTGATAGGCTTACAGGAACACTGGCGACTGTGGAGGATCGAGAGAGGAGCCTGGAGAAACAGAGTGGAGGATAGAAGGTGTGTGCAATTGATGCAGGATGTACAAGGAAATTGAAAGCGAGAGACAGTAAAGCAGCGTTTCTCAATCTTTTCCGACCATAGCGCCCAATGTTGTCATGTCTAAGCAGTCCAGCACTCTTAACTAGTATCTTGTTATTAGAAGGATAAAAGAAAGTAAGTATGTGCATCACTTTCCAGCACCCCCTTTAATTGATTTCAGCACCCCCAGGGGATGCTAGCACCTCAGGTTGGGAAACGCTGCAATAAAGGCTCATAATGGCAATGCCGGCAGGAAACAGTGTGGGAGGCAGTAATGCATCAATATTTCTTTTAAAAGCAGACTAATATACTTTGAACTCTTCATATATAAGTTTGATATATATATATATATATATATATATAAATATATATATATATATATATATATATATATATATATATATATATATATATATATATATATATATATATATATATATATATATATATATATATATATATGTATATATATATATATATATATATATATATATAGGCAAGGCAGTCAGTAAGCAGCTTATCGTCACCTCATACCAATGTGTGTGTTGTCGTGGTGGTCCTGGTGTGTGAGGCGCTGCGAGGCTGTGCACTGCAGATGTTTGCAAAGCAATTTTGAGGCGAAATGCTTTTAATAATTATACATTTATTCCAGAATTCGTCACATTCGCATTTACAGCCCGTGTAACATTTAGGTCACAGTTTCGTATGACACGGCTGTGTTACTTCATGGGGAAAGCAACAGTTCCCGTCACTTGTAGGGAGGAATTTCGTGCACCGAACACAATCAGGAAAGTGTTTAAGTGGCACCATTTTGCAAAGTAATATTATACGATGGCGTTTATAGATTTTTCTGAAGGATATTGTTCTTTATCCTCCTTTTTTTTTTTTGTTTTCTGAATTCTACACAGACAACCAGCCAACAACATACCATAGGTAATTTTCTGGAGCAGGAGCCAGTTCTCATACAGAAACATTACAACGGCAAGGATTAGACAGAACGTCGACGTTTTAAGGCAAAAGTCAAGGTCTAGTTTTTACAGGAGGTCGTAAACTGAACTTGCGTCGTGCCGCGAGCCACAAAGGGAAGCCGATTCCCTTAAGGGTCGAGGAACGACGCCGGAGACAAATGAACATTACACGAAAAAAAAAACCACACACACACACTAAGAGATTTTTAGTTTTCAGCTTAAAGTTAAAATGAAAAAAAAAAAAAAACGTGATATGAAGAAGATATTGATATGTGACATTCCTTTGCATTGGAGAGCTATGGTGTGTGGAAACCAACGAAATACTCACTTGTTTCCCATGTATTCTTGAGTTATAGGGTGTGGTAACGAAGAACTGAATATTCTCTCTCTCTCTCTCTCTCTCTCTCTCTCTCTCTCTCTCTCTCTCTCTCTCTCTCTCTCTCTCGTTACGTAAAGTCCATTAGTCATCACTCCAGAGACCAATCTCCAGACGAACCACCATTTCTAAAGCGACAGTAAATTAGAACCAACATATTTCCACCTTAGCATAACGAGTCTCTCACAACAGTCTCCGTGACATCATCCCGTGACTGCGTGAGACTCTTGACAAGTTTTGAGTCTTGAGACCTCTAATATTGCCCATTGATCCAAACTGACATTTTTTGTTGCTGGAGTAAAAAATTCCGCGTATTTTTTAAAAGGTGAGTGATGTGAGGAAGGAGTGAGGGCGGTTGGGTGGCGGCGCGATGGATGTGGTATTGTGAGTCGACTGCCGGATAGATGAGGGTGCCTGGGATGAGAGATTGGACGCCGTGTGAGATTCATGGTGGCAGGAGGATATTGTGGTGGTCGTGATGAATTCTTGTGGCTTTGTGTATCTACAGTTCATCAATGGGTTAAGTTCTGCTCTAATGAAAAGTCGGATCATGTAAGCGTTTTAATACTATACCAATACGTGCTTGTGCTTGTCAGTTATTTCAGAAGACGGTCAATGAATACCTTAGTGGTGGCTTCATTTGGACTGAGCGTGTGTTGAAATTGAGGAGGCAGTGACTGTAATTGCACTGTGTATCGTGAATTGTTTTCCCCTCAACCAAGGAAAGTAAATAAAGATAATTTGGTATGTGGAATTTTGCAGTTTCCTGAAAATAAGTATTACATATACGTTCTCCGTGGTGACCAGAAGGAAGAGTTACCTTTTAATGAACTGTGATAATAAGCAATACATTTTTACTGTCATTGACTTCATCCAAGTGATTCTATATCGATGTCTTTATCATTCACTCACCAAAATGAAGAGCAAAGTCTTTTATGATAATGAATACCAAAGAAACATTTCCAGTGCGCCGCTGCAGAAATCAAGAACATTATAATCGAAAGACGAACGTTCAAGCTAATTACCTGATCTGGGCGAATCAAGTGCAGGAACTCTTCATATGAAAAGCACACTTGGTGAACTCTACTAGCTTATCTAATATAAAGAAAACACAAAAAGTTAAGAAGTATGAAATTATATCAACACTTACTGTAGAAAAATTTGCACAGCAGACTGCGGAATGAGCCACAGGTGGTATATGGAGGTACAGTAGAGAGGAGGTAAAGTCACTCAGAAAAGCACCAATTGTATAAAAGGATACTAAAATCTGGGTAACATTATTGGGAGGGCTGTAGTGAATGCAAAGTTTGTGAGATCAACATTTTTCTCTTTTTTCCCTTTCATGTATTCGACGTCATTGGAAGAATAATTCAGATTAGTTCTGCTTCTTTGTGGGAATTATATAAGATCATTACATTTTTTTTTATAAAGTCAGCGATAACTACAGTCAAGTTCATATTCACGCTGCTACATGTGATGCTTTGAATCTCTCATACCTAACGTCCCACTCGTGGTGATTCAAAGCGCAAAATCGTATTCAGTTATTAGTCTCAGCACTGAATTTCAAGTTTATTCTTTTCCCACAAATCCTCTTATGTGAGTATTATGCATGTTGTGTCCTTCAGACCGTTGTGATCACTATAATACATGACTCAGAGCAAAAATAGAATATGAGCCTTGATATTATGCAGGATGTAACAAGTTGTCATATACTCAAATGTGAAAACATATTCTAAACAGAGAAAGTAGAAAGATCATATACTGCTTTGGTTTTCATTTCGATGTAAGCAGCACTGAAAGTTTTGGCAAATAAGGACAAGTTTTACTACTACTGCTATTGCTTCTGGTGGTGGTGGTGGTGGTGGTGGTGGTGGTGGTGGTGGTGGTACTGCTACTGCTGCTGCTACTGCTACTGCTGCTACTACTACTACTACTACTACTACTACTACTACTACTACTACTACTACTACTACTACTACTACTACTACTACAGCAACAACAATAACAGCAGCAGTAGCAGCAGCATCATCAGCAGGAACAACAACAAAAACAACAACAACAACAACAACAACAACAACAACAACAACAACAACAACAACAACAACTACTACTACTACTACTACTACTACTACTACTACTACTACTACTACTACTACTACTACTACTACTACCAATGTTATTTTCTGGATGTCGTGACTTCTACGTATATCCTTGACGCAGAGAGTACGAAGCCTCTTTCTTTGCTAGTTCACCTGAGAGGTCTCCTAACAATAGCGGCAGGTATCATCCTCTTGACACTTATACAAATACAGTTTTTTTCATATAGTAGTTGTTTCTCTTGTTTTCGACTTCTACTGTAAGGTGAACTAGGTGTATATCTTTAGTTATCCTAATTGCTTTTGGAAATTGTTGTGGATCTGAAATTTACACCGCGTAAGATTGAATCAGTTTTCCTTGTTGGTTTGAAAGTATTTACCAGTCTTATACTTCTACCTTGTGAATTAAGCTAGTTGTATACCTCTTGTTTCTTGTAAATGCTTCGGAAAATAAATGGTAATCTTAAGCTTCCAGTACGTAAAAAGAACCGGTGTACCTGATTGCTGTGGAAAGTTACCAATATCCAAATTTCTAGCTTGTGAAACGATCATATTATATTGTGTCACCTTGTTAATTGTTTTGGAAATACTATTGAACAACTGGGAGGAGAAACGGCAGCTTCACGTATAAATCGAGTTTCCATAGCCAGAAAAGTCTTTATTTGTCAGCGCACCCGTCTTGCCTTTCAATAGATAAATAAGGATAAAGTGTTTCCCGAAATGGTATTGCTTCATGCACTCGTTGCGGTCCCGCGGTGCCTCATAAAACTCAAGCGTGCGATACCTTAAGCAATATTTTCAGGTCACGCAGTAGATTTTGAGGGACACCAGCAAGAATCTGGAGCGCATTGGTGTCCGGATATGGAAACTGAGTATTTCTTAAGTGAGATGCTTCGGTGGTGAATGAAATGAGTATTTTTTGTATTATTTTTGCTTATTACTGATACCTATTGTTTAGGGAATAGAGTACATAGCAAAGGTACAATGAAGCAGGAATGGAAAACTCTTATTTGGGATCCTTAAGGTTCTTTCACTAATGTTGCAAAGAACAGGAGAGAGATAAGAAAGGCCTTTCCATGCGTCACGCTACTTGTATGGATGATTTGAGATTTAAGACGTTTAGAAACATCAGATTCATTTTAGAGCATTACGTTTTGAAATAACTTTTTAAATTATTGAAACGTTAGAAACATTTATTCATGGTCCTATATCGAAGACGAAAATTAAGTTAAATATCGTGTATTTTAATGCATTTCATTATTCTTGAGCATGTCGCTGTTCAAAATATATATACGAAACTGTTCTAGTGTATTTTCTTATTCGTTTATTTATTTTTTTTTTCACAGTGTTTTTTGTTCAGTGTGAGTGCGTAAGGAACATGACGGTCAGCCTGAATGTCTCTGTTTTTGCACCGTGTTGACAAACAGCACTGCACGACCTGGTGAATTATTGACTCGATTTGTTGTGTTGTACGTATGATGTGTTGTTAAAGTGTGTGTGTGTGTGTGTGTGTGTGTGTGTGTGTGTGTGTGTGTGTGTGTGTGTGTGTGTGTGTGTGTGTGTGTGTGTGTGTGTGTGTGTGTGTGAGTGGATGAGTGCGTGCGTGTGTACGTGTGCTCTCTCTCTCTCTCTCTCTCTCTCTCTCTCTCTCTCTCTCTCTCTCTCTCTCTGTGTGTGTGTGTGTGTGTGTGTGTGTGTGTGTGTGTGTGTGTGTGTGTGTGTGTGTGTGTGTGTGAAGTATCATGGCTCGTTTAAAAACGGAAAAGTAACATCCATACCGTTGTAAAGTGCTCATTTGTGTAAGTTTTCACACATTTAAATTTTTCTCCGTTGTATTCAAGCTGGCAGCCAGTGGGAAGGTGGACCAGAGATCGGACGAGCCTTTATACAAGAAAAAAAAAAATATGAGACACGTATATTTCACAATAGAGACATGAGTTATAAGACAAGGAATTTTGCGAGTCAATGAATGCTAGTCAGTTCAGTATTCAGAGAAGGTCAGCAGGGAATAGAATGTAGTTTCTTGAGTTTTAAAGAGTTTTAAATGTGTGGTAGTGTATTATATTTCCTCCAAAGACTCATTAACGGAGGAGACACTTGTTTAGCACTCTCGAATAGGCATGAACAGGTGTTGGACTCATTTAGCACCTTCAAATATTTTTTTCAGCGCTCTACTTAAGCTGGTGACGTCTTTGTAACTGGCCTATAGCTCAACACATCTCGTAAAACACCGGAGGGAACGCAGCTTTATTGAGTACAAAAGCTGAGAATGATTGTGGTGACGTGCGGATCATTTCCTCTAAGAATGACGAGAAATGATGATAGTTTGTACATCGAGGCAGTCAGGTGTAAGTGGAAGGTGTCTGTCCCCACAAGCTTATTATACTGGCTAGAAATGGAATTTTTATAAAACTGGGGAGATTTCCTGCATTAATACCATGCATTCATGAATATTAACTCAGAAAAGCAGCACATTCTGCATTTCTTTTACCCCGAATGGTACCTGTCTACTGCTGCTGCTGCTGCTGCTGGGATGTTCCTGCGCTTGATGGATGTTGCTTAGAATCGTCTCAACTCCGCCTTTTTGAGTCTGGACTGCTCATATGGAATCTTCCCATGGAGTGCCAGTCACCAAGAGGGATCACGGACGAGCCAGTTCCTGAGTTAGTGAGAGCAGCGGTCGGCGGCTTAAAAGATTACGTTTTCTTTTTATGAAGTAGGACTGAGGAAGTAAGAGGAAGAATTCCTTTCTAATTGGGGGCGGTGGAAGTGTTGACTCACCTCATCCAGGAACGTAAAAACAAATTTAGGAGAAGTATGAACCCAAAAGATCAAGAGGTGTGGAAAGCCAATGAAGACTTGAGATGATTGAACGCGTGGTTGCGCTAAATGCCTCCCGAGGATGCAGTCATTGAGAGAAACGTGCTTTTGGGATGATCTCCTTTGGGAAGACTAGACGCGGAAGAATTATGAATGTAAATGTTTTGTATCGCTCGTGATATTGGTGAGGGGGAGCAAGGAAACATGATAAATTCAGCTCAAGAGCGCCGCCAATTATGCCTATCTGCTACTGGTCATCACTACAGACGGCTTGCTGTGTGATGCTTAAGTAAAATGCGCAACGCCGAGGAAACACTACGGCGGATGTGGATTGTGTTGAGTTTTATCTTAATCCCACAGGAAAAATAGCACTATTAGGCCCAGCGTGTTTGTCTTGCTCGCAGAGAAAGAAAGAGATGGGGGGAGTGTTTTCAAGGACGCTTGCTTCCAGCCCTGACGCGAGGCGGGGATAAAACCGGAGAATGAAGCAGATCTGTGCCTCCGTGTGAGGACGACGCCACTGTTAATCTTTTTGGACGGAATTGTTTTTCAGTAAGAATCTGTAACAAGGCATTAATTTTCTCATATGGTGAAGCTCATTCATATGCAACCGACCACCATTAGTGACATAGTAACAGTAGGTACATGTTGCAAGAGTATAACAGTGTGGATTTGTGATCGGAGCCTCATTACGTCCTGGTTCCTGCGTTTGTTTATTTTCTTTCTGTGGAAAGATGACAAGCAGAGGCGGCAAAATAAAGGGCAAAAATACGAAGTTGTCATTCTCAGCAAAAAAAAAAAAAAAAATAAATAAAATAAATAAATAAATAAAAAAAAAAATAAATAAATAAAATTACATTGGGAAACTTTAGTAGCAAACCGTAATATTTAGAACACAAGAGTGGTGCGTGGTGAAAGGCATGTCTGTCAGTGTCCATACCACAATGCATTGAAGTAAATACTTTATTTATTATGGTTTTCTATGCAATAATATGAGCTTCAATCGTCGCTGCATCTTCGTGACAACACCTGCGTCACTAAGTACAGTACTCATTTAATTTCCGAGCGCGCCGTTCTTCATGTTTGTAGGAGCAATACTACTATAAGAGTGGGCATCTTGAATTTAAACACTACTGTAGGTGTGAGAATGGAAGGGGTTAGTGTTTTATATGTATCGAACCTTCGCCAACGCTTCCAGGAATTGCTTAATATCAGCGTGAGGTAATAGTAATAGGTTTCGTTCAGTGTGTACAAAAGTCGCATAACAGATGGATTTAAAGCGAGTGCATGAGTACATTGTGAAGTGTGTGGTGGGAATTCTACTCTGCATTAAAGGGTTCTGGGTAATGTAGAGTCAACTATGAACATAAATTTGCCTTCGGGAGTGTAGCAAGGAGGGAAGTGCTTTAAATTTTTGCAGGCTTTTTACTTTATTGCCAATGAAAATAAAAATACTGGTCGTGGAAAATAGAGAAAAAAAGTACTTACATAGATATTTGAATGAATGAAGAGATAAACAAATTAATGAGTAAATAACAAGAATAAGATGAATAATAACCCCTACACTTAGCTGATAACCTCAACACAAAAAGAAGGAAAGAAATAAATCCATTCTACACGTTACATTCCGTTATTGCATTCTCGTATGTTAAGTACTAAGGCTGTTCAGTTTACGTTAGCTGTATTGCAGTAAAGGTAACGCATTCATACAATAAATTTCTTAGGTGCGAAGCCAGACTCATATTTTGAAATGTTTTAGTCTCTTACTAGCGGGAATTTTTCAAAGGCAGCAAATATGTTTAGTCTTGCTCTTGTGCGTTTTTCGTCACAGATAGTACGGAATTATTGTTAAATGATCGTACGGTAAACACTGATAACTTCCACTAGAGTCCCTTAGAGTACTGTAGACTTCCACTTCAACCTCTTAAATGTAATCCTGACAAGGTATCGGAACGCTGAAGAATACATTCCTAATCGTTACAACTGTAGTCACTCGTTTCCACTTGAACAGCGGCGGAAGTCTGGGTGTCTTAAGAGGACCTGACAAAGAGACTGCCACGTTGCGAAGTCACATTCTGTTCTATTTCAGTCTGGATGGAGTCTTATTTCTCCATTTGTGTGTCGGGCGGGTAAAAATGCAGTGAGTATCGATTGGAAAGGCAGCAGGTCAAGAGCGTTAGGCTGGACGTGGCGGGATATCGGTGTTCCCAGAGGTACTAAAGACCATGTGAATTTTTCTCCTCACGGTATCGCACCTAAACCAGAAACGTTTTTGATTACGCGAGTGCAATAAATCTTGTAAAGTCACAGACATTAATTTTTTTGCTTCTTATTAATGCTTTTATTGATGAAAGGTGCAGTGGAGTGTAGTTGTCTTCATAACGCTTTACGCAGACTTCCATTTCTACTCACGTATTGTTTTCTGACGAGAAGCGTGTAACCTTTTGCCTGAGGTTGATGGTGATAACGGGTTTCTTATACTTTCTTTTATCTATAATCTACATTAATTCTTTCCTGAGGGATTTGGGATTTGTTACTGTTTTGTTAAGGTTTTACATGTTCTCATTACTCACATTGTTTGCTTGTTACATACGAGTTTCCTATGCTCTTCTTTTATCTGTATATTGACTTCAAAAGAGGAAGGCAATCTGCTGCCGTTGTAATCTCAAGCAGTGATCAGAGACATGAAGAATTGATGGCACTTAAGAGGATTCCATCAGTTCGTGCAGCAAAAAAGATAAAGATTTATAACATTTACAAAGTGACGCCTTACTCTCTCAAGGGAAAGCCAGAAATCCCTATTCAAACAGCGACAGCTTTTAGAGTAAATTGGCTTATTCATATCTAGATCAGCATTCACGTGTGTAAAATATATACACACACAGGAGTGGCTTTATGTTGCTGGTTCTTTTAAGCTCACAGTGCAGTCTGCCAGGCAGGCTGAGATGGTAAAACAATTAGGTGGACGTTGTGTTTTCATGATGAGTTTCAGGAATCTCAGGTTGACTTGCTTAATGGATTGGTCGTTTTATTCCTTTACACTCTCTTCAACAAGTGTGTGTGAAAGGAGGGAGGGGTGGTGGGTGTTTGCGCTGTTATGTGAGTGTGTGGCTTGAATAAATAAGGAGCAAGGTAAGAAAAGAAGACAGTGAACGATAATGGGAAGAGTTCTGAGGAAACAAGATTATAGATGGGTTTGCCATAAAACTGATGTAATGATGTTGAGCCGCAGAAGTGGTGCCAAATGACGAGTCCTGCTGGTGCCCTCTAATCAGACTCCCACCACGGCAGAAGTTGGAAAGCTTTTCTTAGCCATGCGAAAACATTTGGTGTGCTCAAGTCCGTGAAGTTCTTATTGTATTATTTCTTGTGCAGCGAGTTTATCTAAGAATTATTAACCATCACAGAGACAATTCTGGTTTGCCATTTTTTGTGGAATATTCAGTTATCATCCACTGAATGACACTAATGTTAAGGAAAGATTATAGTCAAGAGATAGATGGCTGAGTACATAACATTTCATTCTTCTTCAAATGAAGTCCAATACAATGATAAGTCAGATTCAGTATAGTAAAAGTCAAAACATCAATGAATTTACAGGTATTGCAACAAATTAACATTCTTTAGCACTAGGAAAAACATGAAAAGGATTAAACATGAAAACACATAAAAACAAGAGAGCAGCAAAGGTTATCCTGCCGTGGCCACGCGAGGCTGGAGCAATTAGAGATATTCAGCGTATCTAGACGATGATGATCTGGTTAATTATTATGATACTCAACTTCCAATTAGTTCACGGCAATTCAGGGCTTACATTACATTATGCAACCTTGTTTATTCAATGGAAACACAACTACCGGGGATTATAATTGTCATCATTGCGGGTTTATTAAGGTTAATGATAATCTTGCAGCAAAGCGTGGAGGAAATATAATTATCTGAGGAGGAAAGAATACTCGTGCGCTGCATAATGATTGTTTTGTCGTGTCGCGGATGCCTCACGGGGGACAATTTAGCGTGTGGAAAACATCTCTCTTTGCTATTAATTACTCGTATTAGCATTTTTTTTTTCGCGTTTGTTGCATCACGGGAATGATTTAGCCTGTATGCTTAAATGCACTCCGTTCCTCTCCACGCTATGAGACAAACACCAAAAGGCATTATTCAACGTGGGGTAGTGTCTCTTTTTAGTCTTTTTTTTTCTTTTTTTATACATTTGCTTCGCCAGTGTAGAATGATTTATATATTTCTTTCCTTGTTACGTTTAAGACAAGCATTAACCCCTTCAGTACCGGGACGCACTTCTATCTTGAGTTTTGGGTAGGATTAGACGATTTCATTGCCATTAGGAAGGGTCTATGGAGTTCAAGAGATTAATGGCCACAGTCATCAATATTTTAATCCTACATGAGTTTCTGAAGCTGTATAAAATCACCAAATAGTAACCAGATGAATAAGAAAATGTGTCATTGTACTGGAAGGGGTTAAAACATGTGAAGGAAGCGTGCCGCGGTGTCCCTTTTCTGTAAGTTATGTCACAAGATTAACACTTCGTCTTCCACGGTATTGGTTATCAGCTCTCAAACGAACGTGGCGTGGTATCTCTTTCTTTTGCGTTTTCTATACCCCATCTCAAAGTACCATTTTAATATAGCACTTTTGTGGTTGCTGAACGGCGTGTTTTTTCCCGTATTTTTTGTAATCTCCAAGTTATAAATATGAAAGGAGGAGGAGAAAAGAATGCTCGCGGTATATTCATGATCAGAGTAAAGAAAACGCAATAAGCAAGATGGAGGCTAATTCCTTACAAGCCTTCGGTGTAAATTAGATGGCAAGGAATGGGTTCAGAATGCTGTTCCGTCCTTTCGCCGCCACGCAAAGGAATTACGTGCATATTTGATGACCTGGTTTGTGGTGTCCTTGTTTCATGGTTCACTTTACTTAGGGAGAAAATAAGTCGGAGATACGTAATTTTGAGAGTGATAGACTGTGAGCCAGAGTGATTCACAGGCTACCTGATTTTTTTTTTTTTGTGTACGTTTTCCTCCTCCTCCTCCTCCTCCATATTGCTGCTTTCTTCTCTCTCTCTCTCTCTCTCTCTCTCTCTCTCTCTCTCTCTCTCTCTCTCTCTCTCTCTCTCTCTCTCAGGCGTTGACTTCTCCCGCATACACTGTTTTATCTTGTTTTATTTCTCTTTGTTTCTCTCTCTCTCTCTCTCTCTCTCTCTCTCTCTCTCTCTCTCTCTCTCTCTCTCTCTCTCTCTCTCTCTCTCTCAACTATGTAAATTTTGTAGTTTACGAGGAAGATAGTTCATTTATTCATTCTTCAATATTTTTGTAATTATTTCAAATGTATTCATTAGGTACGAGGTTCTTCTGGAAATGTTTTTTTTTCCAATTTCCTTTTTTCCTGTTTCTTTTTCCTTTAAATTTCAAATATAGGAATAAATTAGCTCATTTTTTGTCTTTCTGTTAAAACTTCCGGGCTTGAAGTTCCTTTTTTTCGTAGTATAGACGTTCTTATTTATTTACTTATTTTTTTCGTTCCTATCATGACCTGTTTTATTTCATCGTTTCGCGCAGGAATAAGAGGGAGAAGAGAGAGGCTTCGTTCTAATATACAGTAGTCCGTTGTGTGTGTGTGTGTGTGTGTGTGTGTGTGTGTGTGTGTGTGTGAGAGAGAGAGAGAGTGTGTCTGTGTGTGTTTTCTTTTATATATATACCACAAAACATCCTTTATATTTTCATTTATTTATTTATTTTTACTGTGATTGCCTTGCCGTAACATATACAACAGTTGGAGAGCAAACATTTCTCTCTCTCTCTCTCTCTCTCTCTCTCTCTCTCCTCTGTTTTGCTTTCTAAAGGTATTCTGAGTTCTTTTTTCGTCTTAATCTCTATGTAAAGGTTGTATGCATGCGGAACACGAGTATTTTGTTCATATTTTTCCATAGTTTCTCTTTCAGTTACTTCCTATCTGATTGTTACGTCTGCTGTTTGGTGCATGAAAATAATAAATAGTGTGTGTGTGTGTGTGTGTGTGTGTGTGTTGCGAAAAGTAAAAGCCAGGATGAAGTGGCTCAGATGTGTAAATATTTGCCATCGATGTGTGCTGTGTCTCTCTCTCCTGCTCTTTTCCTTTAGTTCTCTTATCTTTCGCTTATCTGTTCCCTCATATACTCATTCCATTAAGAAACAACGAGGCCGCCAGGGTACAGTGGAACCATGCATGCTTTGGGGTCAGAGGGGTCTCCAAGCGCACGGGTTCGAATCCTGTCCGCGGTCTGAGTATAGGTTGGGTTTCCTCACTTGGGGCAACAGTTTCCTAGCGGATGGGCTTTGAGGTAGGTGGCACCCAAAGACCATCCCCTTTAGCCCATAAATACCCGGGAAAAGCTCACATGGTATAGAAAAAAAAAAAAAGACTCGGACCGTGTGCTTAACTTCTAGCGATGAGGGTGAAAAAAAAGAAATAGGACAATGACATGTTGGAAAGGGCAAAGCTATGTAGCATGAACTCCTGTCTAAAATCAACACTTATTACATCGGCCACCTCCACCAGAAAAGAAAGGAATAAGAGACGTTATCTTTATTTGTTAAATGCCTTTTATTTATTGCTGGAAGTTTGTTTACCTTTAGGAAGTTGTAATGCATTAAATGTGTTTCTTTAATATAGAGTTCTTATTTAAGTGTGTATGTGATATTTTGTTTATTTTCTTCTATATCTATCTATTTGTGTATCTGTTTATCTATCTATCTCATTAGGTATCTATCTGTCTGTCTGTCTGTCTGTCTGTCTGTCCTTCTATCTATCTATCTATGTATCTATCTATCTATCTGTCTGTCTACCTACCTATCTATCTATCTATCTGTTTATCTATCTATTTATATCTCCATCTATCCAATCATTCATCTATCTTTCTGCCTATCAGCTTGCCTATTTTTCTATTTGCATATCTATTTACATCACACACACACACACACACACACACACACACACTAGTACATATGGATATACGTATTTCTTTTTACAGATGTTTTTATTTATTCATTTTTTCATTTATTTATTTATTTATTCATTTTTAGCTCTTTCGGTTTGACATTCATTTGCCCGACCATCATCATTCCGCCATTCATTTCCCGCCATGCTTTGCTTTATGGACGGTATTTAATTCTCCCCCTCTCTCTCTCTCTCTCTCTCTCTCTCTCTCTCTCTCTCTCTCTCTCTCTTTCCCCCCATTTCACTCAAAACGGGCACCATTGAAATGCGTCACAGTGACATTGCACTTTTAACATGCATATATTCCTCCCTTTATTCCATTTACCAATTTCCATGACATGCTTTATTGTACAGCGTTTTTATTCTCTGTTACCCTGAAGTTATCCCTCTGCGAAATGCACAGCTTCCATTAATGTAGCGCTTGTTTAGTTCGTAGTGTGAAAATGATATCGCTGGTCAGTTGTGGTCCCTCTCATCTCTATTTCTGGCTGTACCTCAACAGAACCCCGTGAATGCAAGAAAAAGCAATATCTAGGTTGCTCTCTCTCTCTCTCTCTCTCTCTCTCTCTCTCTCTCTCTCTCTCTCTCTCTAATTCAAATTCAAATTCAAATGGTTTATTTAGCCATATATAATTACAAGGTGGAAGTGTATTGACATAGCAGTGAAGTTTCTAGGCTGGGCCCGTTAGATATGTTATTTTTGGCAGGCCTCTAGAAAATTAGCTAATTGATCTCTCTCTCTCTCTCTCTCTCTCTCTCTCTCTCTCTCTCTCTCTCTCTCTCTCTCTCTCTCTCTCTCTCTCTCTCTCTCTCTCTTTTTATGGTTAGCTAATGATTCAGTTATTGATCTTATTTTCATGTAAAAGAGTCATTGTCGAAGAGCTATATGAAAAAAAATGATCGTAAAGATAACAGCTATCTTCAGTTAATTCAGTGAAGGAATTTTTTTTTCATAAGTTTTTGTTGTCCTTGATCATTGCCCTTGTATTAAAAAAAGCTAAGCCATTACTTCGGAACGGATTAATGAGCGACTTTTTCTTTTTTTCTTTCGTCTATTTACTCCCTGGTTTCTCTTCTCAATATAGAAAAAAAGTCTATCAGTTTCTTTTCCCACGATCGTAATGAATCAAGGACATTGTTATCGTTAGGAAAAGAAGACATGACTATAATTACACGTAAACTTTCTTATATTATTTCAGAATAGTGCGTAATCATCATTACTGAATTAAAAGGGACAGAAAAATTGGTCAAACGAAAAGTGAAGTCACGAATACGAAACTTTATACTAACACTTCCTTTAAAGTTTACACTAAAACAGCGTGAAGCGGAAAAAATAAATACATAATGAGAGAAGACAAGCCTGTAAAGAATAACAATGTCTACAGTTTGGCATAGATTTCGTCCCTCAAATGTCAGGAAGTGGTGTTGTGTTGAAGCATTCAGAACCTGTGAGATAGCTTTGCAACTCTGGGAGGTGTGAATGGCCGGGGAATGGCGGTGCGTTTGGCTTCATTGGTCTGCCCTTGCTAGCGATTCTGTCAATATTTTCATTCCTGATCTCTCTCTCTCTCTCTCTCTCTCTCTCTCTCTCTCTCTCTCTCTCTCTCTCTCTCTCTCTCTCTCTCTCTCTCTCTCTCTCTCTCTCTCTCTCTCCACGCACACACTGCTTGCTCTCATCTGGTGTGCTGAAGATTTATTTGCGCTCTGTTGGTATTTAGTGTTGTCTTTGATGAGATGGATGAGGTGTATGGTGTGTGAAAGATCAAGAACTTACTTTTGCATGGAAAATTCAATGGTATAGCCAACGATAAAGTGTGTGTGTGTGTGTGTGTGTGTGTGTGTGTGTTTATTGTCTTATAATACAGAAGTGAAATCATTAATATCCTCTTTGTCCTCATTCGCATCCAGCAATACATGTGACGGTGAAAAGCACAAAATATTATTCCCAAGATATCGTTCTTACTGTTGTGTTTTCACTGATTTGTAACACGGAAGAAAAATCAACAACGTCCTCATTCTCCCTTCATCCAGTCCTCTTACTTTTATTGAATTAGGTGTAAACGTAAATCTTACCGATCATATTTTGTGAAGGCGAATTCCTCCACAAGTTTGAAACGTTTCCTCACCCTTATCTAACATTCATGTCTGTCCTATCATGCATCATCTTTCACCAGAAGGTCACCTCTCCTCAAGGGTTCTCATACCTTCGTTTATTTAAAGATCGTGGTCGGAAGTTCTCTTTTAGTTTTCCACAATGCAAGTTTGAGCGTTCATAATCTCTTTTGATAGGAGTCTTTGGACAGTTCTCGTTCGTTTGGTGTCATTTCTGCAGTAATTTTAATGTGTTCCCTTCTGTGTGTGTGTGTGTGTGTGTGTGTGTGTGTGTGTGTGTGTGTGTGTGTGTGTGTGTGTGTGTAGTTAATATGAATACTTATTTAATGCATGCTGCTAGTGGTGGCGCTACTGATGTTGTTACGTAGCTGGCTTATTTACATATTTATTTATTTATTTATTTGCTTATTTATGTTATTTTGTGGAGTGTCCTGTGTGTAGTCGTTACTGATATTAGTCGTTTCATCACACAAGCACATATGAGATGAATTTGAGGCAACGCATTAATAATAATTATGAGACATTAATTCACTTATTGGGTGGAATTTACCGATGTTCAGGTAGTAATAATACACAACTCTTGGCCTCTAATTTGTAATCATTTTGCACGGTTCGTGAGCGAGCGCTTTTCGTTACACTGACTATGAGTGAAGTGACTAACAGTATCTCATAGTAAAAGTAAAGTCAATGAGGTTAGAATATTTTTTTTTTTTATAACAAACATATTTTCATTAGTGTTGTGGCAAGCGTGCGTCATCTTCAAGTGACCCTGTTTATTGCTGCATGAATGAATTAATTAGCTTCTGTCGCTTATTGTCTGGAGAGTCTATTGTAGTGTTAATGTTTTGTGATGTGCACGTCTGCCCTATTGAGTATTTCACGCTGAAGGGGACGGCATCATGGAAGTACGTGGACTGTTTGTGTCGCATCTGTGTCACGTTTCGTACAGTGGAATAAACATACAGGTTAGTAGTTCGCATTGGCTGGCTACTAAAGACTCTAAGACAGTAGTTCCCAAACTGGGGAAATTTCCCCCTGGGGGAAATTTGAAGCTACCAGGGGGGAAATAATTACACTACCTACCAACTAAAAAAATCTTGATGAATTTTCTCATGTCTGAGAGAGAGAGAGAGAGAGAGAGAGAGAGAGAGAGAGAGAGAGAGAGAGAGAGAGAGAGAGAGAGAGAGAGAGAACGCCTGTTGTAGATGGGCGGCGCCGTATCTAGCAGTCGGTTCACGTTCAACATGAGCTCTCTCATACACATGAAGGGGGAATCTGGATGGTTGAACTGGATGCAGGGGAATGACAGAAAAAAGTTTTGGAACCACTGCTCTAAGACCTGTTTGTCACACTCCAGCACTTTATCATATGAAATTTTAGCTCACTTTAGGGAAGGTTATTGAGGTTTTCGAGGGTGTTTTAATGACTGTATTCACGTTATACCAATTAAAACTTAGTAGCAATTCACAATTCGCTATACCAATAGCCTGAACTCTCTATAAAGAAAATGATTAAGTTTAATATTCACTTGCGTATTAGTTGAGTCTGCACGCAAGGTTGATATTGGTCACAGTTGTAGTGAAGGTACGGCGTGGTGTGCACCAGCCATACATTGCCGCTGCTCGAAGTGAGGCAAGTGAGAATGTCGGAGTCTTGAGTTTACTTCACCCTTGCGTCGCTCCGGGGTGCTAACTGCCTGGGACCAAAGTGTGGCTATGAAAGGCAAGTCTGGTCCGGGCCATTAGACTGTGAACCACTCGATCAAAGTAAATTTCTTCCCGCCTCGTCTAGCGTTACCCACATTGATCTCACCGCTGGCTGCCTCGCGCTGCTCTCACTGACAGCCTTTGCCACACTTTGCCTCACCTTTCCACTCGTTCACACCTCACCGCACTAACGATCTCGGTAAATCTCCTGACGATTTTCTGATTCAATTTTCCTTCCCCCAATATAATCTTTCCTCTCATCAAGTCTCATTTTTAAACTCTCAAGCTTTAATTATGCGCATCTTCACCGCTTAAGGTCAGATTATGTCCAGAGACGAAAGGAACAGATAAATGAAACTGAAAGACTGAGCGATAATTTCAAAATTCTCCGGTCACAGCAAAGTTTAGGGAGACAAAAACTATAATGAGAACCTTGAGAGTTTCCACACTTCTATGAACTTCACTTCTCTTCCCGCAGCAGCAGCAGCAACAGCAAGAGGAGGAGAAGGAGGCGAAGAGGGAACTGCCGCGTCAAGTGTGGAAATAGAGACTCACTGTTGACTCGTCCATTAGCGCGATCAGTTTGGCAGTGAGAGGCTGAGTGTGTGTGGAGGTCGTAAGTGGGATTCCTGGTGACCGTTCCTCTGTTGTGGTGAAATACAGAGCAAGTGGCGATTCAAGAATAGATGGGATGGAAAGATGGGTATCTTTGAGCAGTGTGTGTGTGTGTGTGTGTGTGTGTGTGTGTGTGTGTGTGTTTGTGATAAATTTTTGTTTTATTTGTGTTTATCGGAAGGGTTCTTGGCTCAAGGGAATATAATGTCAAACTAACTACCGACAATCATAACCATTGCTGCCACAACTCTCACCACACTATCAAAACCATTCGTTATAATCACAGAAATCTCGATCAGCACCATTACTACCATTACCACCATAACTTAACCAACACATCCACCGTCACCACCACAACAACTAGCGACTCTCATAACAATCACCAAAAGAGACGAAAATACCATGACCTCACCAGAAACAACATACTTCCATATTCTCCTCACTGCACAGGATTTATTTCCATGTAAGAGGTTCTCTGGTAAATGGAGGAAAAAAAGGAAAAAGACACAGTAAAAGTGGCTGCTCGTGACGAGAATGGTCAAAAAGCAGGGTCTAAAACTTAAAGAAGCGTCTTGAAACCTCTCCCTTGAAAGAATACAGGTCATGCAGAAGCAGGGAAGGAGTTACAGAATTTACCGGTAAAGGGAATGAAAAACTGAGAACGCTGGTTAGCCCTTGCATTTGAGAGTGGACAGAATAACGACAATGGAAAGTAGAAAGTCTTGTGCAGCGAAGACACAGGAACAGGAGAGGCAAACTTTTAGTAAAATCAGAAGAGCAGTTAGCATGAAAGTAGATGTAGAAAAAAGTTGGGACAAAAAGAGAGAGAGAGAGAGAGAGAGAGAGAGAGAGAGAGAGAGAGAGAGAGAGAGAGAGAGAGAGAGAGAGAGAGAGAGAGAGAGAGAAAGAAAGAAACAGTGTCCTAGTTCCTCAGCCTACGCAAGTCCCTTTTTCCCTTACTCCTAAAACTAGCAAAGAAGAGGAGGAGATGGAGAACGAGTTGAAGTATAAGGGCGATGAGTAAAATGATTATAAAAGAGAGATGAAGAAGTAAGACGAGGAGGAGAAAACGAAGGAAGTTGAAAAAAATATGAAAGAAGGAAAGAATGGGCTAAAGATGGAAAAAGACGAAGAGTTGGACGAGGAGTAAAAGAAGGAAGAGAAAGAAGAGGAGGAAGAGGAGGAGGTGGAGGAGGAGGAAGAAGAGGAGGAGGAGGAGGAGGAGAAGGAAGAAGAGGAATTTATATTTTGTTTCCCCAACTTATTCGATATAAAGAACCATTGAAGTTTGATTAACTGTGTGTATGTGTGTGTGTGTGTGTGTGTGTGTGTGTGTGTGTGTGTGTGTGTGTGTGTGTGTGTGTGTGTGTGTGTGTGTTGAGATATATGTTCCTTGTTTTCTTTTTCCTCCCAAACTTGTGTGGAGAATATTGTCTTAAGAAGCAAACTACGTAGTGAGGAAAGAATAAGGCGAGGGGTAGTGTATAGTTGTTCACTTCCTTGCAGATGCTCACTTCACCAAGGGGGTAGATGATACTGGTCTGTCTTGGTCACCAGTGTTGTCTCGCAGCATGTAGCTTAAGGGAATTTTCCATGTGCTTTTTGCTTAACTGCAGGCTAGTTTTTTTTTTTTATGCCAATGGAATTTGAAAGTCAAGAGTTGCATTTGGAAAAGAAGCGAAATTTGATTCTACAAAATTTACTGACACCAAAATTTATTCTTCTAAATTTATGAGTTTCTTCTCATTTTGATCATGTACAAGGTGTCGTGAGGCCTATACATAAAATCTGGTTGATGATTTTTCCTTGATTTTACTACAGTAATTATTATCTTCCCATGAAGGTCACACTGTACCACAAAACTAATCCGTATAGACATTGCCTTCTATACCAAAGATTTTTTTACTCAGTTACAATATGTTGTATAACTCACCCACTCCTTCTCTTCCTCTTCCTCCTTTTCCGTTACTCTCCTTTTCCCCATTTTTTCTCTTCTTCCTTGTAGTACATAATGCAAGATAACTTTCTGTGGACGCAATATCTTTTTCATGATAGGAACCAAAGGAATTTCAGCAAATCGAAGAGGCATAACTCTAAGGAATTTTCCTGTGCGTGATGCGAAATTTCCTGGTTAAGGACGCGGTGTGCTTTATGTTCCTCCTCAGCTGCAGTGTTTCCAAATCCAAGTGAGAAAATGTGGGGAAATGGAAGGAAGCTTAAGCATTACTGATAACTGGAGGGAAAACTTCCGGAAATATTGTGTGTGATATTCATGGACTGTTGCTGCAGTGCTTCACATCACAATACCAGGTTAGGTTAGTTTGCAACACATAATGGTGCATAGATGGTAATAGTGCTGGTGATGTTCTTTCACGGTTCCAGTTGTACGTCTGCTGTTTTGTGACGGTACTGGAATGGGAAGTGACGTGATGCCTTGCTTCATAAAAGGAGGGGGAAGGGAGGCTCAAAGTAAACGTTGAAATGAAATAGAATGAAAATAAGAATGCATATAGATAAAACGAAAATAAAATGAAATGATAAATAAATCAAGAACAAGAAAAATAGAGGTGACTGAACCAATAAAATTCCTGATTACATTAGTTTATATTCTACTAATTATTCATTCTGCTTATATCTTTATCTGAGCTATTTGTTTATCTCTTGTTACCTTTGATGGACATATGTACGTTTTCCTGGTGGCAGTGCAATATGTAGTGGTAGGCAGCAGTACAGCTTCAAGTAACACAGGCACAGCAGCCCAGTCAGTGCTCGCTGCCGAGGTGGCCACGACGATAATGCACGCGGCGCCATAACCCACCAGTCCACCACCACTGCCACCGCTACCACCACCACCACCACCACCTCTACCACCATCACCGCCACCACCATTACCATCACTAGTAAATATTGCTGTTACCATCATCATCACCACCCACGCCGCCACCACCACCACCACTACCACCATCAATACCACAATCACTACCGCCGCCGCTACCACCACCACCACCACCATCACAATTACTACCGCCACCAGTACCACCACCACCACCACGGCCGCCAGCACTAACATAGGCCGTGGTGCAGCAGTCAAGCCTCGTTAGTTGCTGTCTACTAAATTGAGCCGAGCGTTCCCGCCACACGTTCATCTAGATTACGGCAACGGAATTATGTGACGCTTACTGAGTTTTAAGGAAAATCGGTCTGAATAAAAACTCATTCACTTCAAGCCGGTCCATTGTTTCGGATGTTACTTTTAATTAAAAACAAATTCCTTCAAGTATTTAGCACTGCATTGTAGAAGAGTTACTAAGCTAATGAAAGGAGTCTATTCACTAAAATAGCCAAATATTATATGAAGGAGTTATATTTTTAGTCATGAAATATATTCGTGGCGATAAACAAGTTATTATACAGACCCCTTGCTTTTAGAATAGGCAGCCACCTTACTCAGCCTGGCCTGCTCCACACTGACATTTTCCCTTTACACCAGTCGCCTAACAGCCACCTCCCGCTACCTCTCCCATCCTCGCGAGCAGGGCGTCATCAGATAGGATTTCCTTTGCCGCGCGGTCACACTAGGATTTGTATTTTCTTCAAAACAGACCAATCAGGTGTTCAGTTTATCATCAAAGTGAAAAAATCGAGAAAAACACAGAATAGTTAAAAACAAATGAATTAATATGAACTTGCTCTCAAAATAAATATTGCAAATGGTGATTTTTGAGTTCACTTCACCTATCTGGAATGGCGTGAAAAACAATCGTTAGTAAAACAGATTGTAGGTATTGCACTGGTCGCGCTGCCATAAGGAAAAGTCAATATTGTTTTCCGTTATAGGAGTGAGACATTCCGTGAAGTTCCACAGAGCAGGTGTCAACGGAGCTTATAGTCAGTCATCGCAGACTTAAACTGAGCTGCAAAAACTTCTGTGTTGTGTAAATGTTAACTGCTTCAAGGGCGCTATCTATGCTTATCTATCTGTCTATCTATCTGTTTATCCATCTATCTGATTATCCATCTATCTGTCTATCTATCTGTTTATCCATCTATCTGTTTATTTATCTATTTATCCATCTATCTGTCTATCTGTCTGTTTATCTCTCTTCAACCTACTACCTTCCTACGTATGTATATGTGAGAGCCGCGAGCTTGCATCCACCCACCCATGCACCCACACATGCATACTATGAGAGAGAGAGAGAGAGAGAGAGAGAGAGAGAGAGAGAGAGAGAGAGAGAGAGAGAGAGAGAGAGAGAGAGAGAGAGAGAGAGAGAGAGAGAGAGAGAGAGAGAGAGAGAGAGAGAGAGAGAGAGAGAGAGAGAGAGAGAGAGAGAGAGAGAGAATGGGTGGAGGGGATGGGCTGGATTTATATATTTGCAGTCCGCTGTAAAAAGATAATTTCTGAATATTTCCACGTTCCAGTCACACAGTGTTTCTCGTCCTTTAATCTACTGAATTTTGAAGGCTGGTTGCGAAAATGCATATCTGAGTAGCAATATGTATCTTACCTCATGCCACAGATGGTTTGATGTACATGAAATGGTAGCATTGTGATTACGCTTCCCTTTAGAATGTTTTCCCTCCCCCAAGTTTAAGAAATTGTCAGATCTCAGTCCCTTGTTTACTGATCATTTTACACTGGAGATGATTTCATGTGTCTTACTCCTCAGTTATTTCATATGAGTTTCTTTTGAGCATCTTGTGCATCCATGGTGCGCAATATCTCTGAACAAAAAGTAGTGCCAAAAATTCCTATCTGGCCAGGAATAATGGAGATGGATGAGCGCTACAAGGTATCTCTTAAGGACATCGAAATTTTTAGTCTCACAGATACTTTCTTTTTGTCGAGGTCAAAGTACTGATCTCATATACATCTCCTGATCGAGGGATGGATTATATTGTAACCAGAACTAAAATTTACTTAATCTTGCCAGTCGTTATGAATCACTGGTGGGGTTTCTGGGAACAGTCCACGAGGGAATATACGAGCCAGCAAGTCACGGCCTTCAGCACTGGATGGCGAGGAATTCACACTCAAATGAAACGTATACGTAATTGTATATGTAGTATGTATATGCATACGTGTGCAGTAATGAACAGTTATAAATACAGAGGTCCACTATCCGAGAAAATTTAAGAGGCTTTAACTTGCAGTGATGTAAATGTGGATGAAAATTATACACAAAACTCTATTTGTTATTCTACTGTCGCGTAGCCATCGAGTGACGCTGAAATACATGGGAGCTATTTTCACTTCTCTACTTTTTATGAAGGTAGCAATTTTGAAGGGATAACACACATACATTTTCATGAGCAAAAATTGTAAACTGACAAACAACTATTCACATCTCTCTATGTATTTACTATGTATCTCAAGCACGTTTTGAAGGGACAGCGTGTAATTACACATCTTCGTGACAGGAAATCTAAGTAAACAATAAAAAAACATTTATATTTATATCCATCTATCTATCTGTCTTAATGTCCGTCTGTCTCAAGTCACAAACAGAGAAAGCACAGTGAAGTAAGAAGGCATGGGCCCGTCTCAACAATCCTCACTCCATAATATAGGATTGACTGGGATCTGGTTATCACGGTTCGCATTCATTCTTGCGCATCATTATTACTAAGCATGGCATGTAGAGTGAAAACTGGCCTATCTGACTTTTGTGGTTATAACGGCTAGCATTCCTTGTCACGGCCCATCCATCATTACTTAGCGTGGTACACAGGGTGAACGGCCGGGCTGCCTGAGCGTCGGATGTCAACAAAGGCTCGATGGATCTAATGAATAACACGCTTCGCTTATCGCTGCACCAAGGAATAAGGGGCTGAGATTTGTATTCAGTCTAATGGGGATTATATCGACATTATCTAATGAAAAGTGCAGCATTTATTAAGCAGGATAAAAAAAATCGTCGTTTACGTAACTCTCGCTGGATTTGTTGAAATTAAAAACTGACCACGCGCTGTGTACGGACTCTCGCTGAAATGTTATTTACTCTACACACGAAGCAAATTGTCCTGAGCAAAGTAAGAGGAAAAATTGTTGGAGCCAGGCGGGTGGCAGAAATTTGGAGTTCATAAAATAAGAGAAGCAGCAGCCGAGAGAGAGAGAGAGAGAGAGAGAGAGAGAGAGAGAGAGAGAGAGAGAGAGAGAGAGAGAGTTCATATACCAAACATCATCTCACTAGTATCACCAATGGAGTTAGGAGGCTTGCTCTCTTCCAGTGGGTCTCAGGCATTATCTGAACTGTAGTCATTTTGCAGGTATGTTAGAACCGTATGGACATAGACCACACAAACAAATTGACTGCGGTCTTTAAATTCATTGGACTTATGGCTGTCTGGAAAACTTTATCGCGGCGGCATTGTGACATGATTATAATGTTAAAAGGATGTATATATTCAAGATTCGTTAGAGAGCAGCGATTGAGTACAAAATCCTTGATCGTAATGGTTCCTACGTCCAATGCTGTTGTCTGCTCCTGTTCAAGAGTTCGCCTCACAACTAGAACATCTCATTGTTAAAGATATATCTCGGGTTTAAATCTACTTCTCTATCTATTGCACTAGGATATTACAAGGAGAAATCTTATTTAGTCTCCTCTGTTACATATTGTTCTTTTTAACGGCTATCAGTGTTTAGTGTGAATGTTGGGTGTACGTAAGAAATGGTGGTGTTTAGTGTGCTTGACATCGGTGCTCTGACGATAGACTCCAGCACGTCATGACACCAATTTTTCAGTCACATCTTACGCTATAGAATCTTTTCTGTAGCTAAGCGGTTTAGGTACAATCTTAAAACATTAGGTAAACAACTATCTTTTTATAACACAGTGACTATAACCCTAGCGTGGTGCAGCTGTAGGGAAACACCTTCACTGTGAACCGGAAATTACACGTAGGCATTTTCCTCGTGTCTTCTCGAGGCCGCCATGGCAGCGCTACCCCGGCTACACGTTCCGTCACCACACATTTCCTGCTAACTGGAATTTATATGTGTTGCCGCTGTTGTAGAGTTTAGCTTTAATTGGAGCCTCAGCGTGGGAAAAAAAGTTTACGATTTGCATACTAAAAACTGGCAATATATCACTCGGTTGAAGGGCAGTTTACTCACCTCACTCCTCTACGATTTGTGTAATGACCTCACCAGACCTTCGCTCCTGTTTTGTTTGTTCTAAAGTTATCATGTAATCTTAACACCAGGAACCTCACTCTCAAATGTCTCAGTGTCTTATCTACATTTATGTGAACATAAGTGTTTTTTTTTCCAGGATGTTTTTTTATGATTTTGGCGATAGCTCGAAAAACAATTATGCTGTCAATAAGAGAACAAACATGGAAATCCGCCGTGGTACAGTGGAACCATGCGCGCTTTGGGGTCCGAGGGGTCTCCAAGCGCATGGGTTCGAATCCTCTCCACGGGCCGAGTGTAGGTTGGGCTTCCTCACACGGGGCAACGGTTTCCTAGCGGGTGGGCTTTGAGATAGGAGGTACCACAAAAAGTATCCCCTTTAGCCCAGAAATTCCCGTGGAAAGTCCACATGGTATAAATAAAAAAAAAAAAAATCTTGGTCTTTGAAATTGGTTCTTATGAAAACCCAAAGTGTTTCAGAATGCCGGTACAACTTACTCTTTTTATTTTTTTCTTGGTTTCCTCTTTGTTTATAGCACATGTATTGCTTTAATTTTCGTGAATCATGATATTGTTGGCTGTACGAGTTTTAATTCCTCTTTCACTGGTTTCTGTAAGACAGCTAACGGGTAATACATGTTACTTAAATATTCGTCTTAGCAACGCAAACGCTGAGCAACGTGATCCATGGAACATTAAGCTACAGTGTTTGGTTGTGATATCTCACCCTAGAGGTTCATTTAAAGAAATATTAAGATTTACCTCACATGGTCCTAATAATAGAATATAGAAATTTCAATGTTCCTAAGAAAACTTCGGTATACATTAGTGATTATAGAAATTTACGCAATAACGCAATAAATTTCAGATTGTTACGTATTTCATTGGTTTATAGTGTGGACCTATTTTTTTCATTAGATGTCTATACAGAGAGTAGTATTTCATGAATCCGCACAAGGTTATCAGGTATTTAAATTGCAAATACCGTCATAGCACCATGGTAACGACCTTTGTGATATTCCCCATTGTTGCAGGGAATACAACAAAATAATTCAAGGTGTCTCTTATATGCAGAAACCTTGCTGTGGTGTTCCATTCACGCTGAGAACCAACGAAGGTGCGTGTTGCAAATCTTTTTTCTTCAAGAATTGCTCTATACTTAGTCTTTTTATAGGAGCTGGTGAGCACATTGGATTTTGGGATTACGACGTAGCCCAAGTTATCTAAAAACTTGGGGTAGTTGACAATTAAAGTTTGGTGCCAAATTTTAGAAGGGCAAACTTTGAGAGCATCAAATTAGCATTTTTGAATATGCAGTTTGAAGAATTAATTTAATAAACAATACTTAGTTACATTTGAAATATTGGAGGAATTTTTCTGGCACGGTGCATGAGAAGTAACAAAATGAGATGTAGTATTGTGTACTGCAGCAACTGTGGGAGCTTCACTGTAGAGCAAAAGTGTGTTAATAGAATATCAGAGTCGGCAAAACACTGTAGCAGAAAGTATAACACAATGCCTCAGTAAAAACAAATGTAAATGAAAGCATAGTTAAAATGTTACTATAAGGAAAACACGCCAACAGAAAGTATGAAAAGCAATACTTCAGAGAAACAAAACACTCCAGAGAAAACACCACTGTGAACCAAATACAAGAAAAGAAAGTGATTCTCACAAAAGAAATAAGCAAATAAAAAAGTGAAAAAGAAGAAAAGAAAAAATAAACAGTGCTTTGATTGATATACGATTTTGAAGGGCAAACATGAGTGAATATTATAAAAACACAGAGCTTTCGAAAAAAAAAAGAGGAAAAGGAATATAAATAGACAAGAAAGGAAAAAAACAAACAAAGCAAATGATAAAAAATGAAACAATGAGAAAAAATACTGAGTAAGGGAAAGTATAAATAGCACAGTGCAAAATAAATAAAAGAATAAATAACACAAAAAGAAAAAAAATGAAGAGAAGAGAGTAAAAAAATCAATTCTACCTCCAAAAGAGAAAAACAGAGCAGCGGAAAGTATGAATCACAAAACATCTGACCAAAAAAACAAAACAAAAACCCCCAAAAAAACAGACGTTGAGGGAAAAGTAATGAAGGGCGGGACAATCATTAAAAGCAGTGTAGGTGGGTTCTCACAGAGCCCTGTATAAGTGTCCGCGTGTGTTGATGAAGCTGTCAGTATCACGGGGCTTGAAGTAAAGTCCAGGAGACAGTCAACACGTGTATTGTTCTTCAACCAGCTACAGGGGACGAAACAATCCTGGCTAACTAAATATGTGTGTATCCTCTCCTCTGTCTGTGTGCAACCCTTTCTTTTTTATTCATACCATGTGGGCTTATCACGTGAGTTTATGGGCTAAAGGGGATACTTTTTTGGGGTACCTCCTATCTCAAAGCTCACCAGCTAGGAAACCGTTGCCCGGAGTGAGGAAGCCCAACCTACACTCGGACCGTGGACAGGATTGGAACCCGTGCGCTTGGAGACCCCTCGGACCCCAAAGCATGCATGGTTCCATTGTACCACGGCGACCCCTTCTGAGGATTGTGGGTAAGTGTGGCTGCCAGATGTATGAGAGAATATGTGTGTAAGTATAGTGTTAGGTGTTTTCCTACCTTACTATCTATGTAATATTCCTGCACGTAGCAGTGGGAGTCAGAGCAGCAGTGTTTGATGGGAGGCCGTTGCTTAGCGGTCACATATAAAAGATACATTTTTCTCAGCATTCAGTGCCCTCCATTCCCCTCTGTTCAGCTGCTAATAGCCGATATTAATGATGACAATTTTCGTAATGAAAGTAATTAGGGTGCTGACGGGGATCATAATCAGTTTATTAACGCCGATTTCACTGTTAAATAATGGTATTGGTGTTAATAATGATAGTGATAATGATAATAATGATAATAGTAATGGTAATAATAATAATAATAATAATAATAATAATAATAATAGTAATAATAATAATAATAATAATAATAATAATAATAATAATAATAATAATAATAATAATAATAATAATAATAATAATAATAATAATAATAATAATAATAATAATAATAATAATAATAATAATAATAATAATAATAATAATAACAATTGCAATTATATCACTATTATTTATGTAATAAACTTACTGGAGGTTGAAAAAAAAAATAGTCATGGGGAATTTATTCTCTCTCTCTCTCTCTCTCTCTCTCTCTCTCTCTCTCTCTCTCTCTCTCTCTCTCTCTCTCTCTCTCTCTCTCTCTCTCTCTCTCTCTCTCTCTCTCTCTCTCTCTCTCTCGAGAGAGAGAGAGAGAGAGAGAGAGAGAGAGAAATCTATATGTATGTATGTATGTATGTATGTATGTGTGTATGTATGTGAATATATATCTATCTATCTATCTATCTATCTATCTATCTATCTATCTATCTATCTATCTATCTATCTATCTTTTTTTTTTTTTTTTTTTACATTACAAGGGCACTGGCCAAGGGCAAACAAAGTGTTGGAAAAAAAAAAAATCCCGCTGGTTGCCAGGCCCTGTTAAGAAGAAAGTAGAAAGATAAAAAACAAAAAAAAATCTAAAAGGAGGGTCCAGTTAACGTAAGAGGTGTCTTGACACTCCTCTTTTGAAAGAGTTTAAGTCATAGGCAGGTGGAAATACAGACACAGGTAGAGAGTTCCAGAGTTTACCAGTGTAGGGAATGAAGGAGTGAAGATACTGGTTAACTCTTGCATTAGGAAGATGGACAGAATAGGGATGAGAAGAAGTAGAGTCTTGTGCAGCGAGGCCGCAGGAGGGGGGAAGGCATGCAGTTAGCAAGTTCAGAAGAGCAGACAGCTATCTATCTATCTATCTATCTATCTATCTATCTATCTATCTATATATATATATATATATATATATATATATATATATATATATATATATATATATATATATATATATATATATTATTTATAGACGAACCAAGAAGAAAAAAAAGAAAACAAGAAAGTTAACCGTGTGCTTGTGGAACAAATAAATTTGTTGGGAAAGGTAATACAATATATTACATACATATGATATATTAAGTAAGTATTTAATCAGCATGCTTAGAGAGTTGTCCTTTCCATGTACAACTGTTCTGTAAGGTGAAACTCCCCACCCTAAGACGAAGATGTAGTGACACAAAGCAAGATTTCTCAAACCGTTCTTACCAGCAGCGTCACAGGAGCAGGATAACGGTACTTAATCTGGAGAAGCGCATCCGCCAAGGGAAACCGTGAGTCATAGCTTGTTGAGGACGAACTCGAGAGGCGGAGTGAAAAAAAAAATATGCAGTAGAAATCTCTTCACAGTCAAAATCCACTGCATGAAACTCTCAGAACACACGAGTTTCTTATATAAAGGCGAATACGAGATGAGAAAAGATTTTGTTTTAATTTTTTAATGTTTAGGGTGAGGACATGAAGGGGAATGTGGCATTAGGGTCGGGTATTGAAGTAGACATTTTTTTTTTTTTTTACTTTTGATTGAAATATATACATTTTCTTTGTGCGTAAATTTTGTTATGGTATTAATTTATTTTTCAATTACACACACACACACACACACACACACACACACACACACACACACACACACACACACACACACACTCTCTCTCTCTCTCTCTCTCTCTCTCTCTCTCTCTCTCTCTCTCTCTCTCTGTATCAACGCCTCGGCTGTATTCCCCCATGCCTTGTTTTTCTCCCTTGATTACTTTCTTCATCTCCCCTCTTGTTTATTTGTTAATCCCCCTTTCTTTGATTGACCCATCCGTTGTTTACCATCTTGTTTATCCATTGACTTGTTTGCTTCTTGTTTGTATTCCTTCTTTGTTTGTCCCATCCATTGTTAATCCTATTTATTTTATTTTTACCTACTGAGTTGTTTATATGCTGACTTGCTTATCCTTATCACTGTTTATCTAATTCCTTGTTTGACTCTGTGTTTATTCTGCATCCTTGTTTATCCCCCTTCTTTTGCTTAGAAGCCTCATCTTCCTTTGTTTGCTATGATTATTCGTGTCATCCCAGGAAAATTTATGGTGCTATTAATTCATCCAGTCTAATTTTATTCTTTATCCCAAATTTATGTATCAAAGTATTGCTTTTATTTGACTTTGATTCGAAGTTTAATTTCAACAATTCGTTTTATTTGCCTCCCCTCATTTAACAATGCCATTGGCGGGGGTGACGAACCACTCTTACACTTCGCACCTGTCCTACACACACTCACACACACACACACACACACACACACACACACACACACACACACACACACACACACACACACACACACACACACACACACACACACACACACACACACACACACACACACACACACACACACACACACCTGCCCTCAACACCTCAGCACAATCGCCGCGGTGACCAGGCAACACTGACGTAAAATATTTTCCCGCCATCGCTGAAAAAATGGAAGATTAATAGCTTGCTTTAGAGGATTACGATGTGGTGAAAGCAAATTAAATGCCGGGTCGTCACAAAAGCTCCGACCAATGGAAATTTTGCACCAAATTGTGTTTTTTTTTCTTTTGTTGCGTTACGTGCAGGTAATTGATGAGCGAGCCTGAGCGTGTCAGTGGGGCAGTTTGACAGAACGTTTCAATCTTAGTGTCTGATGAATGGCAGCCAGGAATCAGGTCAGGGAAATGAGTCATTCAAGAAGGGAATGCACTTTCGTAGGAACACGTTCAGTGTGGTGTTATGAGTATACTTTACTAAATAACATTTGTAAGTGTGGCAGTCTTTTACAAATGGTGTCCAGGAATCATGTCAAGGAAATAACTAGTCATTTCAAGGTGATAATTCATTGCTAATGTGATGTCGTTACTGGCATGAAGTGAATATATTCAAACTTAACGAAATAGTAACACTGATAACGTTCATTTATCTAAAAAGAACGGAACACACTCCTAATTATGTGCAGTTAAAATTACTGTAGTATTTCTATTTAATAAAGTATGCATGGCCAGCCACTGGTCATGATTAACTAAATCCTTACATGTCTCATGTAAGCAGTCGCTCACTACAGTGAGTAGCGAAAACAATTTTACTTCGAATTTCATTGTTGCCTGCAATCAAATAGTAAGGTCATGATTGATGTCCTTTTCAATAAACATTCTACGTAATGAACATTCGTGTTCAGTGAAAGAGGCGGAGGATCTTTGCTGCTCCGGTTTGGAACATTGCCCCTCCACACAACACTATAGTCATAATCAAGTTGTTAGCGTTGAGTCAAAAGAAGGTTTGATTAATTAATGTGTGAGGATGATAGGTGGAAATAGGTATGTTTCATGAAGGCACTGCCACATGTTGCCTGATTGCTTCTTGCAGCCTTCCTTATATCCTTTTGTTCCTAAGTTATACTCATGGTTTGAAGTACAACAGATCTCTCTTATCGTTATGAGGACACCCCACCGTTTGCTACACCACTATTAAAGTAGACAGAGAATAATGCAAGAGGAGGCCCACGTGTTACGACCCTCTATAAAGACAAAAGAAAATTCTGCGCTTCGATTCGTGTTCTTGTTGGAGGTCTCTCTTTCCTCGAGGAGAGTTGTGGAAGCGAATGCCGAGGAGAAGGAACGGATTTTTCCTTTTATCTTAAGAGGTAAACTTGTCTATCTCTCTCTCTCTCTCTCTCTCTCTCTCTCTCTCTCTCTCTCTCTCTCTGTGACAGTTATTTTCCGTATTGGGTCTAAATATACAAGCTTAGCACATAATAACATCACTACAACTAGTACATCGCACTGCGCACAGTACACCACACTAATACACAGAGAAACAGAGATATAATGTGGAGTTCTGGTCCAGAGGAAATGTCACCTTTGCATCGATCGTGGCCTCTACTTGTACCTCCTCTCGTGTGTCTTAATCTGCTGAGCCATCGGTACTCCTCCCCCAGCCAGCCATTCACTTGCACGATGTCCCTCCTCAAGCGACACGGACCACTGCCTTATGTGATTATTGTAGAGTTCTGGTGTTCAGTAGTCTTTTCCTGTAGGTAAAAGAGGTTGGTGATTTATGAAGCTTGTTGAATTGATGGTTGATAGCCTAATGTGCGTTTGTGTACGTGTCATGTTGCCTTATATTACACATTTTCTTGAGTTTGTATGTATTTTTATTTTTTGTTCTTCTGATTCTTGCTTTCAAAACTACTATAAAATCAACTTGATAATTTTTTCCTGCTCTTTTCTTTTGCTTTTCTCTTTTCTCATTTTTTTCATTTTTTTTTGTCTTGATCTTGGTCTTCCTTTCCCAGGACAAGCGTCAGATAGCAACGAGGGGAAACACACACACACACACACACACACACACACACACACACACACACACACACACACACACACACACACACACACACACACACACACACACACACACAAAACGTTATCATCCTGAAAAACAAAGATAACATACATGCAAACCCAATGAATTTACACACTTTTCTGGCACACCACAGGCACTCATTCCACGCACCTCTTTACAAACACAACAAACACACACTCTCTTTCCCCTACCTAAACCTCCCCACACACATACTTCACTTCACTAGTTGCAAAAGAGGCAAGATGACGTGTTTATATACATTTACATACACAGCAAAGTCAATTAAGACAGAACACTCGATACCTACACTTTGCGAATAAATGCTAGGAAAACACTTTTTTTTTTTTTTACTTCTCTTGCGAGATTCCTGTCCTAGAGAGTTGCTGGGGTTATGGAGAACGATTGCTTGTTACTGATGTCTGGTGCGTTTACTTGGCTTTAGATGGCCACGATCGACCCAACAGACGCCTTATCCCGTATGAAAACGCAGCTTTGTTTCCTCGATCTGGTGAGAGACGTTACTGAAGCATTGGGTTTTGAATAGTGAAGAAAAGGATAATTTGGGTCATTTCAGTTGGTCCTATATAAAAACTGTTTCTATTAGCTGTTTCTCTCTCTCTCTCTCTCTCTCTCTCTCTCTCTCTCTCTCTCTCTCTCTCTCTCTCTCTCTCTCTCTCTCTCTCTCTCTCTCTTAGTGTGTACATAGGATTTAGAAGAGAAGGATGCGAGACAGCGCTGACACTTAACGTTCTAGAACATTTTGTGGATTTTGATGCTTTATTTTCGAGAGTCTTGCATCGATCTAGTCCTGAATAAGTCATATGGTAGGATTGCTGATTCCCTGCAGTCACTCTCTCCTCTTTGCCCTTCTCTTGATCCCTTCCCTTCCGTCTTTTCGTGGGATCGTGTTTTGAAAGGTTTCGACATCTTACCTCGAATTTTTAACGTTTCTAGGGAGGAATATGTATATATAAATAAGTATTTTTTCTGGATTCTAGTGATGATTAAGCAAGGATTCTGCCTCACCCATCGTAAAAGCACCCATGAGAGTTCGTGAGCTAATCTGTAGTTAATATTTCTTTATGGAAGCCCAAAATGTACATAAGGATGCGATTCGTGGTATCCTTTTCCCGTTTCCTTTGTTTCCTCATCCTTCCGCCACTCCAGTAAGTCTTCCTGTTCACCACAATATCTAGTTTACCCTAAATGGCTGGCTCTCTCGCCCTCTCCCTCTTCTTTCCTGTACTTCTTTCTCTTTAACTCTCCCATCTCCTTACTCCCTGTTCTTTACTAACAATCCCTGGCACTTCCATTTTCTGTGTTTTCGCTCCATCTCCTTTCTCCCTCATTCGTTCTGCCTCTCCTTCTTGATTTTCATGGATTCGCTTTATTTCTTTCTCACTCCCCAAGACTCTTACTGTTTTTCCTCGGGTTCTCCTTTTAGATCTCAGTGTTGTTGTCTTCCGTGCGATGTTTCTTTCGTCTCTCTCTCTCTCTCTCTCTCTCTCTCTCTCAGGCAGTGTTACATGGTCTTCCTTTAATCTTTCTTTCCTCACATTTTCTTCCGCACTTTTTCCTTGTTCATTTCCCCTCCTGCTCTCTCTCTCTCTCTCTCTCTCTCTCTCTCTCTCTCTCTCTCTCTCTCTCTCTCTCTCTCTCTCTCTCTCTCTCTCTCTCTCTTCTGTGAAATGCCTCCATGCACCTTAGCATATAATCTGCGACACAGTACGTTCGTTGTCAAGGAGAATAAGCAATAAACACGCTAAAAGTTTTGAAAAATACCTTAACACAAGCAGAATAAAGTAGGGTTCCTTGCTTTTCCCAAGATAATGGCGCGTATTGTCAAACGGTTTTGCTTCTTATCGCCATCAATTTACTATACTGGGAGTTTTGACGGTGTTCAATACTACCTCTCTGATTCTAATAGTTGTATAACAAGGTACCTTTATCATTAATGTGGAAAGCATTCATGAGAGAAGTCAGTAACATTTAATTTCTCTCAGTGACCTTTATTATGTACGAATACCAGTGAGAGCCATAATTGCTTCAGAATACTTGGCAGTGTTTTTTTTTTTTATTTATTTATACCATGTGGGCTTTTGCGTGAATTTATGGGCTAAAGGGGATACTTACGTGACACTGTTGTACATGCAAATACCTAAATGAATAGATTAGCTAGAACAAATAAGAGATATAATTAAATAAATACATAGATATGTCGTTAAATATATAGCGAAAGTAAAATGGATGGTAAAGAAATCATTTGAGACCTGGTCATGATGCGAAAATGGCAACTTTCCTTACGTTACAAGAAAAAAAAAAGCTTTATTAAAAAACACAAATATTTTCTTAGCGTTCACCCGACTTTTTTTTATTTCCTGGTGTGTACACATTTTTTTTCGCTGTACAAGGTTAGCAGGTCATTCCTCTGATATCTTTACGTGATGATATCTGCACTTTGGTGAGAGCTGCAGTGATTCTTGTACTCCTAAGGCCAGTCGTAACTAACCATGACGACAATGCACACTGAAGTTCCTCGTCATCTGGTCCCTCAACTCCTCTCTCACACACTCAAATAGTGGAGATGCGTTTTTTGACGAGTATTTGTGATATCCCATGTTTTTATTACTATGCAGTGAATTTAAACTAACACTTGACATCGTGACACTCTTAAATTTCTCGTCGGCTGGTCCTTATCTCTTCCCCAGTCACTCATTTAATGGCTACGATGCAATATTTGATGGAAATTCATGATAACCTGTGACTTTATTGTTCCTTGGCAGTCATTCATTGGCGTTACACAGTCAAGTTCCTGGTGGGGTATTTCTTAGTCCTTTTACCGCTACAGGCACCCTTCCTTGCCATTCATAGCACTGTAATGATTGTTGACTCAGAGACACAGGAAATCAAAGAAAAAGGACGCAAGGTTGTCTTTTTCTCCTTTTATCCTACAGAACTATTTAAGTGAATTTAGCACACAAATGTCAAAAAAGTTATTTGTGTAATGTTGATTTGTCTGGCATTTACTTAGTGTATGAAATGCCTTACTTGATGAATATGAGTATTAATGATGTGCGTTTTCCTCTTTACTTTGTCATTTTAAATATGCATCGAGAACTTTTGCTGCTTGTGTATTTCCATAAAATCTAATGTTTCTCTAAATGCACGTGGTCTTGGGTGATTTTATTTCTTTTTAAGTTATATTTAATGTTCTATCTATTTTGTCGACTTGTTCCTTTAGTTTTTTTTATAAGTTATTTTTTTTCCCAAACTTGACTTCTTTTAATTTGATTTCTGTTTAATTTTCTTCGCCAGTTTATGATTTCATGTGCTAGTTACGCAGGTTTATTCTTTTCGTTAGGTATTTTTCTTGCTTGTTTTTCCTGCCAGCCTCTTCAGCACACACACACACACACACACACACACACACACACACACACACACACACACACACACACACACACACACACACACACACACACACACACACACACACACACACACACACACACACACACACACACACACACTTTTGCTACGAGTTCACGTGTCATATTATCATTACAGTAACACATCACGGGATGACATTTACCTTTGTGGGTTTAATGATTAGTACATGTTTCCAGCGATTAAAATAAATGAAACTAAACAAGGATAAATGAAAATACAAGGCGAATAGATCAGTGAGTCCTCTATCTCTGACTCGTTCACCATAATCCGATATGTTGTGTTCCCTCTCGTCTGTGTGTTCGACTCTATTGTGTGATTATGATGACAAAGGTCTGGTGGAAAGCCTTATCTGGTAGAGGAAGGATGGCATATGGAAGCGTAGCGGAAAACAGTAATTTAGCGACAAAAATAGTGTGTTAAACATAAGAGCATAATAACATAAGAAAAAGAAGGAAAGAGAGAGAGAGAGAGAGAGAGAGAGAGAGAGAGAGAGAGAGAGAGAGAGAGAGAGAGAGAGAGAGAGTAGAATTGGTGCTTTAAATATTCAGGTAAAATACTCACGAGAATTAATTACGGGACAGTACGAGCAGTGTGTCTGTACTGTCACTATGATTAACATTGACACGTGGAGACATTAACCCCCTGAATACCATAACGCGTTTCCATATTCATCCTGCTTACTATCTGATGATTTTATACAACTTCAGAAACTTATTTGGGGGATTAAAATAGTGCAGACTGTGGTCATTAATCTACTGGCCCCCATAGACCCTTCCTAATATCAATAAAATTGTGGTAGTTGTCCTTAAGCAGGGGTAGCATGGATACACCTGAGTCCATTATGAACGTGTATTTAATAGTATCACAAGACACAACAGGTATAGCCGAGCAAACGAGAGGCTGAGGCGTACGTGTTGCCTCAGACGGCGGCCGAGCGAGAACCTCAAGCCAGCCAAACTGATCCTATCATAGAATGTTTTAGAGAAAACGGAGCACGGGCAGTACATAAAGGACATACTAACATAAAATGGTCTAATCATACTCAAATCTCAAGGTGAAAATGTGTCCCACTATGAAAGAGGTTAACTACATACGTCACCTTGAGTTTTTTGTTGCCTAACTACGCATTGCACTGCAGGAAAATACCCCAGTTGAATGATGACGGTGTGTAGTGCGATAAACAGCTGCAGGAACCAAACATGATTGAAAGCCATGAACAAAATGTAATCATCAATGTCTATAATATTGTGTAGAAACTGTAGGGACGTGTTATTTCCTGTGTGTGTGTGTGTGTGTGTGTGTGTGTGTGTGTGTGTGTCTGTGTGTCTGTGTCTGTGTGTGTGCAAAAATATTTAATTTCGCACTTTGTGGTGTGTCATTTATTTTCTTTTTATCTTCATAACAGGATGAATCGGACAGATGCGGCTTGGATGGCGCTTGACGAGGAGCTTTTTTGGTGAGTACGAAACATATGACTTGGGTCGTGAGTGTGCTCAACGTACCGTATCTTACATTGTTAGGGAAAATTTTGGAGCCTTGTTGGGTACTTTCAAGATGGTACAGTATTTTAGGGTGAACACACACACGCGCGCACACACACACACACACACACACACACACACACACACACACACACACACACACACACACTTACACGCACAGTCTTCATGGATTGGTAGTCATTAATGCTGATGAGTAAATTTACCTCTCCGTCATATACTCATAAACTTGACGAAGACACTGCCACAACTGAGGTCAAGTCTACAATATGATTAACACTACACAAAATAAGGAGTTATTTTGTGGTTGTCTTAAAGAATAGTTAGAAAAAAAATAATGAATGAACAAGGAACACATTTGATCGATGAACTTGTATAAGTAAAATGCAGTAAATAATATAAGAAACAACGATTTACATAGTGCATATATACCCTAGACTTACCTAGAAAAGAAATGAGAAGACATTGGTTGCAAGAGGTAAATTATTGAGACTAGAAAAGAGAATAACATTAAATTTGAGGGACAAGCTGTATGAAGAGGGAAGGAAAAAAAAATAATGTGAAAGGGAGAGAGAGGGGAGATCTAATCAGGATTATTAGAGGGATAAGGGAATTTAATCAAAAGAATGGATCGAAAACACGGGCAGCTGAAGGGTGACGAGAAAACAAGGTGGAATATGAACATGAAATGAAAAATTTGACTTAAAAAAAAGCTGAACATTTATGGAAAGAACAGGCACATATTTGAAAATCAGATGAATACGTTGTGTAAAAGTGAATATTAACACTCAAGAACACTGAATACAATATTAGACCTATTGACAGTACATTCAGTCCTCTGTTAAGATTATGTATATGATTATGTATGATTAAATGATAAGAAAAACACTAGGCTTGAATATATTCTCTCTCTCTCTCTCTCTCTCTCTCTCTCTCTCTCTCTCTCTCTCTCTCTCTCTCTCTCTCTCTCTCTCTCTCTCTCTCTTTCACGCATCTTTAATGAATATATCTCTGTTTCGTACCTCAATCTTTGCTTGTTTTTACATTACAAATACAGGTAACACGTTGTAAAATAATCAAAATTAGCACGATATCATGCATCATTCTGGCCCGCCATCCTGCTTAGGTGAGGCTGCTACGTGTAAAGTGAAGCCACATCCACTGATAGTGTATCTGCGGTGATCTTGTTTGCAGCACAGGGGAGTATTGAATATAACCTCGTTTTGTTGACCTTCTCTGGCCGTGACCTCTTGTGTCCCAAATGTATTGCCATAGATCCCCTGATGCCTCGCCCACAGGTCGCTCACAGGCTCCTGTTGTTGTCTGATTGAGGCTTTGGTTCACTCGCCCCTCAGGTATTGGACACGAGGCCTTCGGGGGCAGTGTACGACATTCCCTATTATCCTGTACAAATAATGCTTTGATCCCAGCAAATGTTTGTCTTCGCCGGGGCCGGTTTGTTAGCGAGTGTTGCCTGTCCACGATAGGAGACACTGCCTGACCTGAGACGTATTCCCGGCTTGTTGCTGATTCATGACGTGTTTGGTAACGTCAACACTCAAGCCCTGCTAGTTCATGGCATGTTTGTTGTTGCAATGTGTGGAGACAGTAGTATAAAACCTGAATTGTGAAGTAGTAGTATGTGAAAATAGTTAATCATGATATAATAAATCGTTTAATTTATTGCAGGCAATATTCTTCACACGATAGAGCTGCATCCTAGTTTTGTTTTAGACACTGCTTCGCTAGAGACGCGAAGGAAAATGTCGTACTGATAGAGCGTTACTAGTTTTGTTTTAGAAGCTTTCATCTTTAGCAACAAACTTACTTAGAAAATGTACAACTTTTAGCCATAGAACACACACACACACAGTTTTCAAGGATATTAACTTCACACACACACACACACACACACACACACACACACACACACACACACACACACACACACACACACACACACACACACACACACACACACACACACACACACACACACACACACACACACACACACACACACACACACACACACACACACACACACACACACACACACACGATCCTTGTAGATAGAAATTTTATAGTGTTAATGATAAATATTCAGAATGAGAATCTCTGAAAGTGAAGAGCAAAAAAAAAAAAAAAAAAAAAATAGATAAATAAAAATTGGTATGCATGGAGTATATTGCTTTCAATGTCAATGAAACTCAACGTTTCGGGTTTTCTGATGATAGAAAAACTTGCTAGTTATTTTTTCACAGATGTGAACAAACAATTAATTCCTTTATGTCAGCAGCATGGATTTTTTTTATGACATTCATAGAGATAATTTGTCTAGTAAAAAAAATTTTTAGTTATTTTTTTTTTTCACCGTCTGAAAAGCAGCATTGTCATCACACAGTTTTATGATACGTGAAGTGCGTAGGTACTGACGAGGGAGCGAAATAGAAAGCAGTGGAGTGACCCTGACGGATGGGCCACTGCCACGTCTGCTTTGGTGGTGCTTGATTTTTAAAAGTGTATCAGTGTAGAGTGTTCTGTATACATCCAACCCACTGTTCACGGTAACGCTGGTCTGATGTTTGCCATTACATGTGAAAATTTTACAAGAAAAGTTTGTAGCAAAAGATAGGTGCAATGGAGGGATGAGACGATTCCTGAAGTTACCTGGGAAAGACGGACAATAGATAGCAATGATGCCAGAAGATTGCAAATGATCTTAGCCCATCTATGGCAAGTCAATGGTCTGCAGTGATGAGAATGGTAATCATACTGGTGACTTAATTCTAAATCGATTAATAATTAATTTCTAACGTAGAGAAGATTAATGAACGTAGTTTTTAATGTTCAGGAATATTCTAAATCGTCGAATTTTATTAGGCAATTTACTGATGTAGTTTGCAGTTTAATAGAATATCCCAGAAAAAGACGACAGGTTATTGAATTTTCTTTTCATTAGCTGGTGTCACTGTTAGCGCAAGAGGAGGAGGGATGAGGGATGAGGGGGCAGAATACATATGTTTCGCGCCACTCTCGTAATCGGAGCAGTTAATGAGAGCTGACCATTGGTCCGTTTGTTGAAGCTAAATAAATCCTCCCCGTGGACGCAGGAAATGGCCAA